>NC_056731.1:1292741954-1292816954 GCF_019279795.1 Protopterus annectens | reverse complement strand
GAAAGACAAAGGCCCTTGCCATTTCAACACATCGCAAATACGCATATGCACTACTCTTGTACATTTTTCCCTGGTACATATTCACTTTCTCAATCACTACCCCCCACTTGTTCATAGGTCCATAGGTTCATAAGTAGACACTAGGCTATCGACCCAAGGGTCTAAGTAAACCTAGCCAACAAGGTTCCCTGGCTTACGCCGTCAGGGTATCCATAATACCCATATATGAAAATGTTATAACCCATTTCCTTTAAAAAAACACTCAACTGCTGTGCAGTCTGGAGCTTTTTCTAAAATACTTTGAGCATGACTGCACTTAGCCAAGCCTGCCCACAACATGCCATGGCATATAGCACTTACAATTCCACAAATAATTCACACTTGTGAATGGTGAATGCTATACAATTTATACTTTCATGAAAAGTGGGCATAATTGCAGAAATTGCTTTGCTTTTCCATATCCATCACACCTGTGGTTTGCTAGCCTTATTTACATATCTGTCCACACATGATTGCCATGCACTTGCAAAGACCCAGAGTATGAATACCGACCAATGCTCCTCAGCTACTTACTACAGTATAAATGCTATTTAATTTCATGAAAACAGAAATAATCAGCTAAGACTTCACAAAAATGCAGGCATTCTACCCTGCACAGATCTGGGGTCAAATATCAGAACAACTTTCAATGTTCAGGAAATTTTATTGTATCATATAGCATAGACATATTATATGAACTTAACAAGACAAAACTAAATGTCAAAAAAGTGCTGCTGTACTGAAAAAGTCCATCTCTTTGTTAGGCTGTGTGGCAGACAAAACATTGTTGTATATAATTATGTATGAAAAGCTCTAGACAAATAGGAAAATAAAACTATAAAGACCAAAATGTTTACCTGCATGTAACTAAAGATGTATCTTGTGTCATATAATATTGTACTACCCCATTCATACTCATATAATTACAGGCACATATTTTTATGAGAATATTATAAAAGGTCGCATTTCTTAGTTTGTCTTATTTATTTGACATTTGTTGACTGCATTAGTCTGACTGAGCGAGTGCCCTTTTTCAGTGGAGGCCCGGGAAGAAAAGCTCCACAGATGAGTATCACCTGTACAATAATAATACTAACTAGAAAATAACATTTCAAGAAATGTAAAAAGACAATTTCTTACCAAATTGGGGTAACTACCTCTCATGACCTTTCAAAGGGGCCCTAACTTAAAAACCCTAGTGGAGAGAAATAAGGTTAATAAAAGAGGTACAGGTATGGCGAAATGCGGCAGATGCCCACAATGCAGATTCATTAGAATCACAAATAAGATTAGACTAAGGGATAAAGAATATCATATAAGGGGTAGGTTTAATTGTGAATCCCAAGGTGTGGTCTATGTAGCAACTTGTGTCTCCTGTGATGCATACTATATTGGGAAAACGGAGAGAAAAATCAAACAAAGGGTACATGAACATATTTACTGTATTGGGAAGAACAACACTACCAACACTCTAGCTAGACACATTATAGAACACCCCAATCATCAGTTTCAGTTTGTGGTACTACAACAGGTAGAACACAATATTAGTGGTGGGCCTTTGGAACTCAGACTGGAGGAATGTGAATTGAGATAGCAGATACGTACCTCGGCTCATGTGCCCCCAGGGCTTAATGATTACATTTCTATTAAATGCCTTCTCAAACTTAAGGCTCTGAATAGATAAGGCTATCCTAACTATGGCTTGTTTTATTTAATAACATTATTAATACAACTACATTCATAGCACAACTTACATTATACACTTTGTATTTTTTAGTGTGTTTTTTTTCTGGTGCATTATTAGAACCACAATATATTGTGAACGTCTTTTTAAAGTATTGAGTTTGGGCTTTAATAATGCCTATGAACTTCCAGCTTATTTCATTTAAACATAAGCATAGTGGATTAGCACCAAATATATGGTTTTGGTGTTGACTCGCATCAAAGTTTTTGGACAAAGAATTTTAGGACACAAATAGCTGTACAGGGAAGGGACAAAAACTTTGACTAGGTAATACTGTTGTCATACTGGTCGATTGGTTTTAACCATGTATTTTTCTGTTTTTAACCATATATTTTTCTGTTTATATTTATGATAAAGACTTTGCAATGTTCTGCAAATGTAAAGAACTCAGTTATATTTAAATATGTTACAGTACTAGTGATGAAGTTTTTATTCCCACTTTGGCGTTCTTTGTTGCAAAATGTTTTTTCTGGGAATATCTCTTTAATTTAAAAAAAAAAATGGTTTTAATTGTGTAATTGATATGGCAGTTTGAAAGTATTTAAACTGCAACTACGCGTTATGTCATTTGTCTGATGAAGTTGATGGAGTACACCGATGAAAGCGCTTACTCTATCTACAATAAAAACAGTGTTGCTGTGGTTCCGCTGCTGCCGTTTTTCTGTTTTTCAACTGTTTTGGTTTTACAATTTGAGGAGTTTGTTTTGGTCAATAGGCACAGCTGTCAGAGACATCCAAACCATCAGTCAACAAGTATCTGAATGGGCTGCTGCCTGAAGCAGCAAGAAGCCCTTTCCATTGAATGAAAATTAAACAACACATTACTGTTCATGGGCAGGGCAGGAGCAAAGTAATTCTTAATTTATCTATCTATCTATCTATCTATCTATCTATCTATCTATCTATCTATCTATCTACCTATCTATCTATCTATCTATCTATCTATCTATCTATCTATCTATCTATTTGCAACAGATAAGTCATCATATAGGTAGTCACTGTTAAGTGATTTATTTAAGTGTATATGTGTGTGTGTATGTGTATGCATGCATGTGTGTGTGTGTGTGTGTGTGTGTGTGTGTGTGTGTGTGTGTGTGTGTGTGTGTGTGTGTGTGTGTGTTCATGTGTACATGTGTGTGTGAGGGATGGGGCACAAAAGATTTTAACTGTTCCTAAATGAGTCCATTGCTCCCAATTAGACTTTTGCAAAATATTCAGATTTTTGCCTCATAGTTATAGTCTATTCCTCATAAAATCTGTGGTGGTTTTCTGCAAATTATTGAGAACTGAAGCCACTGAATGATAATAGGCATTTGCCTTTCAAAGTTCACATCCTTCAGAAAACACGTATTTTAATGCAAAATGTGTTATTCAAGCAACTACGTTTATACAAGTAATATTTGTGGGTCATATTTTGGTCTGCTTTCTTGTAAAACTTGTGGTGTTCTTATGAATCAGTTTGATTTGCAGTTGCTAAATAATGACATATACTAAGCTTCAGGCTTAACAGCCTTGGAACAAAAACAATATAAAAGCTTTAGCTGTCCCTGATTCTGGTCCTGTGTCTACATTATATTTAGCTTTCACCTTCATCTTTGTGATAAGAGGTTGAGACATATTTGGGTGGGGGGTGCAGACAATTTTGACAGCAGTGAGCTGAAAAGCTGAAATCCTGTGTGGCAGTTATGTATGTATTTATTCATCCATTTGATGCAACCAAACACCTGATGTATGCAGTCCCAGTCCTACAAGTGGCTACAATTGATGGTTCTGAATGTGTGCTTGGGGAAGGGGGGGTTAGATGATCACAACTGCCCCTGATTTTGCAGAATGTTACTGATTTTTTAATTATATTTTGGACTGTTCCTCCTAATGGAGGTCCGTGGAGAAAAGTTTCATTTAACAGAGAAAAATTTTCAAAAACATTACATAAAAACAGTTAAAGATTATATATTTCAAAAATAATCCACATTATTGTAAGGCATAGAGACAAACCAAAAATATGTTACAAAGAGTAGAATGAGAAAAAGTCAGGGGAAACCCTACATACTATACTGGAGAGCATAATTTTGGTACTTCACAGTAGTGATAATTAAAAGTCTGTGTTTACTTTATTTTTAACTATAAGGAGGGAGATAGAGAGATTAGAATAGATTAGTATACATGGGGTGGAGGTGAAAGGAAGAGGTTACACAAAGTGGTAAAGAGGTTAGAATCGCCAGTTGAAGATGAGGAAGTGGTGATAGGTAGAGAATATGTACAGATAGGGCTGGAGAAAAGTAGATGCAATTCAAGATCAACTTAAGGTAATAACATGAGCAGAGCCATGAGTTTGGCAGGTGGTCTATCAGAAGATGCATAAAGGAAGGATGATGAGTTACAGTTCTAATAGCCTGTGGAATAGAATTCCATTTTTGGCAACAAAGTAGCAGTAAAGGCTATTTCCAGTTGCTTTTTGAGGTTTATAGATGATGAAAAGTTGTTTATCATAGGAACAAATGGACTGGGGGAAATGGCCAATATGCCTAACTGAGCGCAGCAACTGGAGAAAGTTCTGTGACTGAAATTTATTTCTGACAGAAAACTCTGTGACTGAATTTTTTTTCTGACAGAACATATAATCAAAAAATTTAAATTTGGAAATACTTGCTAGCTAATTTTGTTCTCTAAAAGAGAAAAAATATATATCTTCTATTTATTCAAAAACTGTATTTTTTTCTGTCAGTATTGAACTGCTTAGAGACAAGAGTCTTTAGTGTGAGTCACTCAAGAAATGGTACAGAGGATTCTTGTGTTAAAAATACATACAATCACTAATATCTAGTATGACAAATTAGATATCAAACTAGAAAGTTTCAAAGAAGAGGCCAGAAAGAAGATGGAAAATTTTTAAATGCTTACGAAACAATGAAGTACACAAATCAGCAGTATGGAATAAACTTTAAATGATCACAAAGGAAGAATAGCTGAAGGTGAGTTTCAGACAATTTCTTTTAAAACAAAATAACTGGCTCATAGAAAAACTTGATGATTTAGAAAATAGAATGATACAAAATAACATTAGAATTTATGGTATACCTGAAAAGTATGAGGGGAAACAATATTATGAACTTCTTACCTACATGGCTACATAAAACATTCTACCTGAAACTTTATGTTTGCAATTGAAATGCCACATATATCTCTGACACCACCTTTGAAGAAGGAAAGCGCACCACCAACTCATTCCATCCAATTATCATTAAGTTCATGTCTAGCTTAAAAAATCAAATATTAAAAACAGCATGGTCCAGTCCACCTATTAAAATATGTGAACATGTAGTCAGATTTGACAATGATTATTCCAGTAACGCAAGGAGTGAAGGAAAATCATGCTTTCCACTGATCAAGGACCTTAAAAATAGATATCAAATTAACTTTGGTGCTTCCTGCAAAGATGAAATTATTTATTTATAAATAAACTAAAATATCTATCATGCTGGAAGAGGTATCCACTTTTGCTACCAGCAATAAAATCCTTAAGAATACTGAAGAAATGTAGTGGATCAGTATGTCCCTGAAGATACAGAGTGAGCTGAATTCCTGGAAAACTGCTTCTAAAATTAAAATGCCTAAAAGCAAGTGACTTTCATTTTCTGATTACAAGGCCTTTATTTTCCTGAAACAATAGATTTGACCATTAAGAAAAATGTTTGTACTGGTCCTTAAGCTTTAAATTATGTGTAGCTATGTATTTATATTTTATGCTAAACCATTTTTTATGATGAGGGATATATATGGTTAGTTTTACTGTTTTACTACATTTAAAGAGAAAGACTTAGTATATTCCATTTAACTACACTTATAACTATATTTCTAAATGTTAAACAAAGTCTTCCTGTAAGAGAATGTCATTAAATGATACACAATAGAACTAGTAATGTTTAACAGTATATAAGTTAATCATTTTTTTTGTATTTGTTCAACTTTGCTTAGTATGTGCATTGCTGGGTTAACTGAATGTCAAATTTGAATAATGTGTTAATCAGAAGTGTAACCGTGCTGGTGAGTTTTTCTTTGTTCCCCTATAACGCATTCCTTTCACAGGATATTTATGAAGCACATACACTAAGAGAAAGCTTGAGAACAAAATAATGTTCTATTTCTGTTAGAATGCTAGATTCTTTCCACCTTGAGCTGTCCTGAAGAATATCTAGGTCAAAGTTTATCACTGATATCTGTTAAAAAAAATAACTTACTTTATTTTATTTTTTCAAGTATATATGTGAAAAATCTACACACAAATAACACAGTTTTCTTTACTTAGACGTGAAGAATTGTTAAGACAAACTAAAACAAAATAGTAATTTTTTTATGCTGAGATATTGTGACATATAATTTCTTACATTTTGCATGTTAATGGCTTATGATGTAGTGTTATTAACTCTAACTATACATATTAATTGTACTTATTAATTGAAAAAAAGTAAAGTTAGATGTTTGTTACTGATTAGAATAGCTCAAATGAATGAAGAGAAATGAGAAACTTACAGAGGACATTAACAGCTGCTGTGTGCTGTGAGTTGTAATTTTAGCATGTTATAGTAAAATTCTGATGTCCGAATGGGAAGCTTAGATCAGAGCAGCAGTTCACAAGGGCTAAAAACACACATTCAAATTAAACAAGCAGGAATTATTTTATATAGAGTCAAGATTGCTTGTAATACTGGAGTTAATGAGAAAAGTAGACATCTTATGAATAACATACAAATGCACAAGGAATTAAATATTTAATATGTAACATTAATAAAAGAGCAGTGTCAGTAATTTGAGCACTATGTGCACATACTATAATCTTTAATAGAGAGCTAATGGTTAAAAAGCTCTTTGATGGGAGATTTTAGAAATACAGATATGTAGAATAAGGTGGAATGCTAGTGGGAAAATAAGACAGAAAAATATATATTTAAATAACAAACTACTTTTAAGAAAGATGTCTATTACATACACCTGTAGATGGCAGAAATGTGAATGCACAAGATCTCATATAATTTACATAGAACATAATATAAAAATGTTTGAAAATAATCTGAAAGCTGAAATTTGAAGCTTCATCATCTGAACTTTGAATATTTTTACATGGTTTATGTCATTAAATTCACCAAGACTACCTGAAATAACTAATTGTATTAGTGAAATCTGAAATCTTAGTGAATTTTCCATATGTCTGAATCTGGGAAGGGAGAATGAGATTTTAATTGAACACACTGTAATGTTTGAATACAATATAGACTGCAGATATTTTTTTTAACTTCACAGAAATAGTAAGACATTATCTTCAATCCATATTTTATGAAGTAGTTTAACAAGCCAAAGGATTTTTAAATATTTTGATATTTGCTGCATTAAGAGTGTTACCAAATTTGAGATATAGACACTTGTACTTTAAAACCTTATTCAGAGCTTTTATTATATCTATAACATATGCATATATCTTTTGTCATGATAAATGTACAGTATATGTGCATTGACTTCTCTTTTGCATAATAGTTTAATATGATAAGATTACCTGCCATCTGTAAGTTTACAGATGTCTTTATGTCTTCAGGTCCCACTCTGTTATACATATTTATTTAGAGATCTAGTTATAATAATGGTGAAAAAGAAAATAATTTAGCCATATTTAATGGGTAATTTATACTACTATTAAAGAAAGAGGTATATAATGTACTGTTTGTTAAATAATTTAATATTTGTGATTAACAGAAGAGGATTATTAATCTTTTATGTAGTAATTGGAGGAATAGTTTTAAATGACAAAATACATGACTATATTAATAGACTCATTATTTTTTTACATTTATATAATATTTATTAATTATTTGTAAGTCACAATAGCTTTTGGCTAGTATTTTGATGAAATTTTAGATGTTGGCAGGTAGATCAATAGTATAGTAGTTTGTCTATTTGATAGGCAAACTATGAACTTTGGTATCCATGGTAGATGTTGTTTTATTAGCAATATATACAATTATAGTTGCAGACTTGTTTTTGTTTTGTTATTTATAAGTTTTTATAGTTTAGTTTGTAGAATGGAAGAATTAAACCAATGTGCAATGTTAAGATAGTATTGGAGGAATGCATTAAATTCTTATATATAAATAAATAAATATGGTGGGTAAATGTTTCATATTATCTTTTAAAAAAATCTTTAAAATCACAGTATGGATAGTTTTCATTTATTATCTATTAATGTAAATTGATTAAATAATGACAACAAAAGGAAATTATTAATGAGATATTTAAAAGTAACTAGAGGAAACATTATATTCTTCCAAGAGATTGACTGGATAGATAAAGATATACACTATTTAAATAACTTAGGTTATGAAATGTCATCATCTGCTTCTTTTAACAAAAAGAGGAAAAGAACTGCTATACTTTAAAGAAAATCTGATGTAATGCTTATGGTCATGGAATCCATTACTGAACCCAAAGGAATGAGTACACTTGCAATAATTAAATAATTAAATATAAAGGAAAACTCTATACACTCATTTTTACTGGATCACTAGAATAGGTGCAATAGTTGCTAAAGATCATCTAAACTTACTGCACAATCATTCAAAGGGTAGTTTAATTTTAGCACGGGTTTTTAACTGCATATCTAGTATAGAAAATACAAGTGAACAGAAGAAAGCTAAAATGCTGTCATCAACTAATGCACTAAAAAGATGGATTAGTAATAATAATTTAGTTGATGTACTAGTAAAACAGAAGATAAGCTGTTGTCTTTCACTCATTATTCATATGCACATGGGCTACAAACTAGAATTGATGTTTTATTCCTCTATAGATTTTCTTAATAAAGTGAATTATTTTAAAACTATTCATTGTCATTTTTTGATCATAATACACTAAGTATTAAGACAGTAATGTATATAAGGAAATTTCAGATTATTTATAGAATCCTGTCATATATGATGAAATTAAAAGACTTTAAGAGTTACCTTAAGGAACAAATCAAGAATTTTTAATCTTTGAATGATAATTCCTCTCCATCCAGCTGCTTCACTCTGCAGTACATGTAGGAAGCACACAGTAAGTCTGACAACTGCTGATGAGAAATTAACATAATCAAACTACTTAAGGAATCTGTACAGCTAAATTTCACCTCCAGTTGCAAACATTTAAATGAAACAATACCTTCAGTTAAAATTTATGTAAGACATTTTCCAAGACTCAAACTAAACTTAATTGTTTTCCATCAATTATACATTAGTGCATTCTGTATTGTAGTGTTGAATCTGCTGGAGGGATACCCCCACCCCCATCCACAAGTCTTTTCTGCTGAAGGTGAAGTTAAATTATCACTGTAGTGTATTTTACTCTAGCAGTGTAAAACATCCCCAGAAAGGCAATAAAAGCCCATTATATTAAAATTAAATGCTGTGACTCATGTCAAGTATTTATAGTGTTCAAAGACCTTGTCTTTGTATCTGTAAACATTCTATCTCACTGATTGTTTCTGGTAGTAAACCATATGTTGGGGAGGTAACTGCATTCCATTGAAGTACCTCCCCTCATCTCAGTTGTTCTCCAACTACTATAGCATTATTTCAAGCAAAAATTGCTGCCTTTTGCAGTTAACTTAGGTCTATGTTAATAGCAATTTACCAACTTATCTTACTGTCTTCAGGTTTGCCTTACCTCCAGTTTTGTTGCTGTTCTACAGATAGTTTTCCTCATACATACTCCACTTGGACCAATCCACTCTGTTCAGACCTTGCTATGTTCAAGCTTCACTCCACTCCCTATCCTACCTCAATTTCCACCCAGCCCTACTACAACTACACTTATGCCTCACTTACTCCACCTCCTCTATTCAACCTCCTATCCTATATCTAACTTTCTATCCAATCACAAACTGTTCTTTTTATACCTTCTCTACCCACTTCTGCTGTAAATTACTTCCCAATTCTTACTCTTCTCCCTCCCCATCAAAAACTACCTATTCTCCACACTATTATCACTGCTTATTACCTCATCTAACCATACTGCAAGATTTTTACATCACTGTCAATGCTATTTCCTTCCTGCATTACCTTATTCATCCTCATCCTCTCATTTCTAACATCACTACCAGCATTACTAATAAATAAGCACACCTCAGCCATTACTTCATCCTTACCTATCAACCATCTCCCCACTAGCTACTCAAAACTCTCTTCAAACTTATTTCCCATAAATCTGTTCCACTGTTGTATCCTCAAAATGCTAAAAAATGTCAGTCCCAATGTAAAGGTAATGCTTCTATCATGTCTTTGCTAAAAATGCCATAATAAACAAGCCTTCTTTCTCCACCATACATCAGTGTGTTGACATCCACCCCTAACCAGGTCCAAATCAAACCCCCAAGCATGAATTACATCCTAAAAGTTTAAAAATAATTACTCTAAACATTAGAAGCATATACAGAAAAATCACAGATTTTCATGCAGGGATAACACAACACAAGCCAGACATCCTAGCCACAACTGAGACCTGGCTAAAACCTGAAATAAAACATGCTGAAATACTACCCCTGGTTAAAATTTAATTAGGTTTGATAGAAAACATAAAATAGCAGGGCGAACAGCTATAATTTTTTTACAAATATGCTCACAGTAACTCCCTATACAGACATACTCCCAACTTTTTGAAAATCAGAAATTCTAATTTTGTTCCTAAAACTTAATATAGCCAAGAGCATATGCATTGTTCTGCTATATACACCCCCCAAGGCAGAACATTCCAATCCTTGAAAACATACTATCCTAGATAACAGATACAATCACAAATGAAATTATCATCCTGGGTGATGTAAACATTGAGTGGCAGTCTTTATCCGCAAATTCAGTGATCAACAGCATGAATCTCTTTGGATTCACTCAATGTATTAATGCACCAACAAGACATGGCAAAAATAACCCACAACAAGTTATCTTGGTTTGGATTCTGGTTGCCAACCCATCTGTTTTACCTATTCAGTTACCCTCGCTGATACACAAAGTCATCACCTGCCAGCTGATATCCAAAGGAGTATTACATAACTAACAAAGGAACATATGCTCAAAACTACCCATAATCTCTACAAATTCTTCAAAGAGTCTTTCATTGAATCTCTGATGCAGTTGAATACTTCAGTGCAGCATTTCTATATATTCTTAACTCCTTAGCCACACAGCATAAAAAAAGAATTAAAAACAGCCATACCCCATGGCTCACCAACCAGTGTAAACTCCTTATGAAAGACAGAGACAAAGCATGGATTAACTGGAAAGAAAAATAAATAAATAAATAAAAATGACAAAAATTGACAATTATCCTGACAGCTGCGAAACTGAGTCAAGAAGCAAGTTAATAGAAATAAAAAGTCTTATACTCAACTACAAGATGGCCATAAAAACAACCCTTAAAATTCTGGTCCTCCATATCCTGTCTCATCAGCCCATGGACAAAAAAAGAATCCCAGATCATACACAGACATCCCCCCTCTTCAAACAGCTACATATTTCAATACATATGTCATAGAATGCATAGCCAACTTAAACCTCAAACACACCTAACACACCCCCTTCCCTACAGCCAACTTCCCCTACCTTAGACCCTACCACATTTCCTTCACAAAACTCACCTATTTGCATCCTCTCCAATACACATGCAGACAACTCCAGCCACTTTATCTTTCAACCATTTCTGTAACTATCATAAAAACCTCCTCAGCCGACAAACTATACCTTGAATGCTTAAATTTAGCTGCAGATGCAATACCATATCCAGTCAGCATTCTGATTGATAGATCCATAACAAAGGAACTGTGCCCTAACTTGTGGAAAATGGCACATATGTTTCCCTATTACATGATCAAAGCTTTAGTTTATCAAATAAGTAAAGGTCAAACTTGTAATATCGAAACCGTAAATTGTCGAATGGCCGATTTACCACAGGGAAACACTTGCCTTGGCCATTCTGTGGTGTATGCCCATTTCTCCAATTTGGAGTGATATCGGAGTTGGTATATTTAAGTAGGGGGAGTGTGAGGGGAACAGCCCCCCTACATCAGGGGAGGGTGTGGTGTGAAGCCCCCCACTTGATTTTGGATGTAAATTTTTTTTTGATTCGGCCAAGGGAAGTGTTTCCCTTGGTTGAATTGGCCATTGAACAATTTTAGCTGTCGACATTACAAGATCGTCCTTTAGTTATTTGATTAACTAAAGCTGTGATGGTGTAATATAGATGCACACACATTACCCCCATTTCTAAAGGAGTTAATTTGACTGACATTACAAATTTCTGTCACATAGCCATCCTTTCTCCCCTTTCTAAAATCCTTGAAAGATGTATTCGTCAATGATTTCTCTGCTATCTCTTACAAAATTAGCTAATAACTAATACACTACATGGATTTCAGCCAGACCACAGTGCTTCTACTGCATTACTATCATTTATAGATGCTGTCAATAAAGCTTGCAACTCTAATAAACTTGCATCTACAGTATTTCTAGATCTATCAAAAGCCTATGACATGGTCTCTCACAGTAAAATTCTCAATCAATTTACCACCCTGGGTCTAACATCTCCAGCTGTTCTATGGTTCTCTAGATACTTAGGCAACAAGCTGTAAAATGTCAAGGAACCATCTACACATACCTTCCAACTTCCAAAGGAGTCCCATACTGATACTTTCTTGATCCTCTACTTTTCAATATTTTTATCAATAAGCTACATTCATCTTCTTGTGAAAGCACCTTGATTCAATATACAGAAAACTGCCACCATCTGCTCTTCAAACACCTTAACTCACCTCCAAGAAATCATTCAACAAGCTGTCATCTTTATTGGATCTTGGCTTACAATGGCGCAACTCCTACTCAACCCCCTAAACACCAATCTCCTCATCATTACCTCAGAATCTCACAATCTCACACCCATAACAAAGCATATTTCAAAATCTTACGCCACTGGAATCAAGACAATAGATATCAAACAATTAGCCTGTTGTGCCACAAAATGTGTTCCCTAATATATGTCTCTTTATTTTTGAATAGCATTTCCCTGGAATTATTTCTAAAAGAAAGTACATCCATCAAGCCAGAGTTTAGGCCAATCTATCCATTTCTTAAAATGTGCATAGTAAAATATTTGATTGGAATTGCATTCTGGCTGCTCATGTGGTTATCTTTGCATAGTTAATTTGTTAAAACATAACCTGACCATTGTCATGCAAAGTGGACAAATTCCAAGCTGGAAATATGAGGCTCTAGCTCATTGAAGGAAGGAAGATGCACGGAGTATCTTGGCTAGGAACTGAAACTCGCAAAACTGTTCATTGTACAAAGTTTTTTTTTCATCTTCGCCATTTGTTGACAGTTTTGCAATCTTCTTTCAGAGAATTTGTAGTATATCAGTAGGAACAACATTTGTAAAGTCCAATGCAGACCAGTCAATGACACATGATCTGCAGACTCTCAAACTTGGCATTTTTTCATGTGTCCTTTTCTACATGAATAGAAGTCTAGCCTAACAACAAATGGCAGGGTTACTTTATTCTCAGAATTTGTGCTTTATGGGGCAGATTTAGCTTTCCAAGGGAATCAGGATGTCTGCCTCCATTAGGGCAGAGAAGGTTAAAAAAATAGGAATGAGTATTTATTTTGCTGCAGACAACTTTGGGAGGTGCAGTGAAGCAAGACAAGATAAAAAAATATATTTTTTCAGCATTTGCCCGTAGTGGTCCTTTAAGTATGAAATTATAAAGTCTGCTTCCATTAAATATCTTAGAATTACTGAGTGACGTTTTCAGGATAATTAAAGGTGACAAAATAATTCCTCTCTCATGGAGATTTTCTGTAATTTCACATAAACAAGGAAATAATAATATGTTAGTTTCCACATATAGAGCCATTTCATTACTATATGTAGACTACAAAATATTTACTTCCATTTGCACTACAAGATTAAGAGCTATAACAGATAAATTCATTAATATAGACCAAACAGGATTTATAGTCAATAGTTTAATGTACGATAATATAAAAACGGTAGTAAATATCTTCCATGTAACAAAAGGAATGAACAAGAAATTGTCCTTATCTTAGGTATTGAGAGGGATTTTGATTCTGTAGATTGGAACTACTTGTTTAAAACTTTAGAAGCATTTGCATTTCTAGAACTGTTTCTTCTAATATTAAAAAAACTGTATAGAGACTCCAAAGCATGTTAAAATTGGATCTTGCATTCCTCAAAGATTCACTTTAAACAAAGGCAATTGCTCCTCTACTGTTTGCATTAGTAAGCAAACCCTTAGTTAACAGTATAAAAAGCAAAGAAAAAAATCGGTGGATTCTCAGTTAACTCATTCCCCACAGTAGTGCTCTTTTGAGTGTGTACCTTTAACTCCTAGTGGGCATGGCTTCAGCATTTAAAAATTGAAATTATCACCTTACATTTTTAACAAATACCCATTGACAGAGGTCATATATAAATACAATTGTGTTTGCTATCATGTATGCTTCAAGATAAAATTTTCCAATACCTTGTATGTAACATGGTTTTGGAATTATTAATGCAAATATGAACAGGCAATATTTTACGCCTAGAGGAGCAGTAGGGTGTAACTGCAGAAATGCCTGGAGACATCACTCAGCTGTAATGAGAGATTGTCAATCTAAAATACAACTTTTTGCATATAATATTTTACTAGCTATAGGAGATTTAATGTATTCAATTGAAGAAATAGATGAGGAAATTTAAATGTTTCATGAAGAATCACTGCTGAAATTTTATAATAAAATTGAAACTTTAGTGTTAAATCAATTACTAGATAGTAAGAGATATAAATATAACTGGGAAGGAAAAGAACTAAAATATTTATGAATAAAAAGATATCAAAGTATAAGTAAGATTATTAATAATAATTTAGAAAAAATAATTGAAGAAGTGTTACCTCTTAATAAAAAATGGAATGAATGTATTTTTTTTTACTTCTGAGGATAGATTAGTGTTTATTAAAAATGAATATAATTCCCAATATTATATATATATATATATATATATATATATATATATATATATATATATATATATATATATAAGCTGAGAAGTGCTTGTAGAAATTACACAATATTAGTATTAGCTTCCCAGGTATAGAATCTTATCTATTGCTGCAAGTTTTAATTCTTTTATACTCTGGACAGACTCAACTTACACTAGTCAATGGATCACCATCCATGAACAGATTATATTAAATTCTTATGTGTATTAAATATGATAAATTAAAATGATTTAAAATTATTTAAAAATCATTTCATCTGGTTAAAAATACCTTAGAAGGAAATTGAGTTCAATCTTTAGTCTCTGCATATATGAAACCAATTCTTAAAACAGTTAAGAAATATGTTTTTAAAACTCCATCACAATCAAAATCAAAATGTTTGTGTTTACACATTGCACACATTTCTAGATTTAAAGAAACTCTGAACAATGTTAAAATGAATTTATTAATAAGTAATGGATTAGTATTATGGTCTAATTGCTTTGAAAAAGTAAGTCCCCAGAATATGTATTGAAAGAATATAAGTCCGATGCATCTGTTAACCAGTTAATATTATCCATCAGTAAGAAATTAAATGAATTTGTAGATAATATAAGTGAAGAGGAACATAGCACTATTTCCTCATTATATGAATACATGAATGCTATTATTGAAGATAGATTGACCTACAGAAGAAGTTTTTCCAAGTTATATAAGTTAATTATAAATAATAATAATTTTGATGAAAAAGTCTGGAACTTTTTAGACAGTAGTGGATTGAGTGACTCAGATGGTAAGAATAAAACGTTGTTACTTAAATCAGTTAGACAAATGTCTTCAAGTTTATATTGGAAAGTTTTCTATGTGGAAATATATACATAGAATGTTTGTACGCTATAAAATTTGTACGTTCAGTAAAATTATTTCTTCACTTTGTTGGAGATGTAGTAAAGATGTAAAAGTTGATTTGATACACATTTATGGATTGTGAAAAATGAAATTTATATTGGAAAAAATTAATATGCTTTTTTAAAGGATTATGGTCTGATAATCAGTCTTTAACTAGATCAGTAATACTAATGAATGTTCCATGTACTCTAGCTGTAAAAGCCAAAGGGTAAAAATATTTAGGGCTCTCTTGGCCATTGCTAGAAAAGTTATTATAAAATCTTGGAAATCAAACTCAGTTCCTAGGTTTAAAGAATTTTTAAATTTAACAGTAGTACTATGTAAAACTATCTATAAAGATCTATACATCATTCTAAGACTTGTAGTGGTTGGATAACCTTGAAATATTGTTACTGAATTATTAAGAAATGTGTTAAATGTATAATATTACCTTCAGGATATAATGTATTCCTATCAGTGTTTAAAAACAGGTGATGTTGAAATTCTTAATTTCTGTGTATATTGTAAATATGTTAAATTAATAAACATTTTCTTAAAAAAACAAAGGGGTCTGTTTGGGTGATAGAAATGAAGAATAGAGCTTAGTGCAGAACAGACATGGGGGCTTAAAAGTGATGCTGTGGGCAGTAGCTAGTTAAGTCCAGATACTGGGGGAGTTCAAGCCAGTTCAAACTTTAAAGGACCTTGCATTGATGTGTATATAGTATTGTTTATTGGCAGCAAATTTAACAAATATATCATAGCAGTGGGAATTGCAGCCAGTAAATACTGCTGACAGACACCTTAAACATTTGAATTTCAGAATTAATAGTCTTTACAATAATGGCAATGCAAAGCCTGTTATAGTAACACATTTGTAATTATATAAAGGCAACAGCTGTTCCTGATTCTGGTAATTTGTCCACCACTATTTTTAGCTTTCTCCTTGATTTTTGAGATAATATGTTGAAATGTATGAGGGGATGTACATTGTATTATGACAGCAGTGAGCTGAGAAGATAAAGTCTCAGTATACTTTCTCCAAGTCTTTTTGTTTTCTAATACCATGGTGGGAATGAACTTCATTTGTAATTTAAAGCATGATTAAAGTCTGAGAAGTTAATATTGTTTCAGTCTTTGAAGTTAGCCAAAAGTACTCTTTGTAGCACCCACATAATGCCCAGAAAAAACTCCCTTTGCAATTCATACAGAATTATATGTATTGATAGCATAAGCAAATACAACCCTAAATTCTTTTTTTATGAAACCCATAGCTCCTACTACTACTGGAAATGTCTGGTTATCCTTCTTCCACATTACCGTCATTTATGTTTGCATATCCTGGTATTTTATGACTTTTTATCTCTCTGTACTTAAGACACTGTAAACATTGGTTGTAGCAATTTCAATATGCAATGCTACTTTTGTCTTATTTTCATGATTACTATATCTGTCTTTCTCACATATAATTTTTGAACTGCTGGTAATGGGTGATCCCGTTGATATAAACTTCATCATTTTCTATAATGCTTTGAGGCTTATGTTTCCAATGTTTTGCAGCTACTTCAATATTATAATGTTTGCACAATCTCCAATACAACAGTCTTGCCACATTATTATGCCTTTTAGTATACAGGCCCTCTGCCATTAGTGTATCATATCCAACAACAAGAAGTGTAAATCTTTCCAGTTCTGTTTTACAGAACCTGCATTTGTCTGTTTTTCCCACATGTTCAATGGACTTTGTAATCAAACATGTACATAGTCCACTATCTTGGGCCACCAATATAAACATTTCATCTTTTGGGTTAAATTTACCTCTCCTTAACCATTCCTGCATTTGATCCTGATCAACATGAGCTAGTTCCTAGAGATTTGTATACTTTCTATACTTGCAACTATATTTATGCATTTTCCACATTTCTTGACTTGTCATCCGATCCTTCTCCTTATGTTTTTTTCTTGTGTTTCTTGTGTTTTTGGCATATTCAGTTGCTGCCTGATTTTTATCTATTTCTAGTTTGATTTCCATTCCTGCTTGATACTGATATGCTTCTGCTAAACTAAGCAGAGAAGTCATCTTAGACTTGTTTTCTTTGTCTTTCAAAACTTTCACTATATTTGGATCTGTTGATGCCAGCAGATATGTGTGCTGTCCTACGACTGCAGATCAATTATTTTTGAGGAGGCCCAAACTGCCTTCAGAATGAGGAATATCTTGGCATACACTGATTTTAATATATCATTTGGTAAGCATAAACTATTTTATTTGTTTTCCTATCCAACTGATCCAATACCTTTTGGGGGAAGTTAATCACCCTGAAACTGCAAGTTATTACAGGAAAAATAATTTTAGAGTCTGGACTTTATTCCTAGATGTCAGGGCTGTTTTCAGTATTAATTTTAGGGTCTATGACACTGGATCCAAAACCAATTTCATCAAACATCTTTTACACTGAAAATGCAGCTGATAGAAATCAGTTTGTGAGATCATGGTACAGTGAAGATTGGAACATTTGCTGTTTCCTCAATCTAGTGCAATCTCAGAGTTAGTATATATATTTAGTAGGGGGGGCCGCAGCACCCAACAAAACCAATTTCTATCAACTGCATTTTTGATGTAAAAGCCGTTCGATGAAATCAGTTTTTGATCCAGTGTCATAAACTCTAATTTTAGTCTTCTGCAATATTTCATTCTGAAGTTTGTTTGCATTTGTTCATATTTTATCGTTGATCCTTCTTTATTTCCCAGGTACTTTTACGCTATCTCCTGCTGAAGTTACTTTATATCACATTCCTGTCCCAGACTGATATTTTCTTGGTGCTGCAGCCTTCCTGCTTTAAATGCTGCTTTTGAACATTTATCAAGACCATATGACATTCTTATATCATCTGATAAAGTTTTTTTTTTTTAAACAGCTTTATTGAATGGAAATAGATAAAACAAACATTATCTTGAGATATGTACAATTTTGAATATGCTTACTAATGACAGTGAAGAAAAAACACATTTAAACTATATACAATAACATTTTCCACAAATACATATTAGCAAATTAAAATTCTTATAAATATTGATACATTACTATTAAATTATTTATCTAACAAATCATAAACTTTCTTCCACATATTATTTACAATAGTATTCCTAGAGGATCTTGCTCTTTTGGTCAATATCTCTAGATTACATACTTCAAAAAGTAGATTTTTGAATTCATTTACTGAGGGAGAAGATTTAGACTTCCAGTTTCTTGTAACCATTTTCCTAACTACTGATAAAATTGACCAGAGCAGAGGCTGATTAGTTTCTGTAATACAGTTAGGAACAGGAGTGTTAAACAAAACTAAATATTTTGAAAGTAAATAAATATCTGTGAAAATTGCTTGTAAAAAGTGATTAATGTCTTTTCAGAAATTATTTAATTCTGTACAATCAAATACCAAATGGGCTGAATCAGCGTTAACTACATTATTACACCTCCAACAGTTAACATTTTTCTTATTAAATTTGCTTAAGGAGAATGGGGTTATAAAAGATCTATGCAAATATCTCCATGTGAAAATTTTCCATCTTAATAAGTGGTTACACTAGTAGATTGTAATATATGTGATTTGTCTTTCTCTGTTGGGGGGTGATTATTAATTAAGGAGAAATAATTTCAATAATTATCTGATATATTATCTAAATCTAGTTTAATTGCCTTATATAAGTGAGATAAAATGTTTTTAGTTGGTGATTTATGATTTATAGACAATACCATATATTGAATTAAATTAGGAACTGAACCTTTAGTTGATAAAGTCATAGAGTCAAGTTTATTAGATACATATTTTCTGCTTTTGTGTAGATACAACCATGATGTTGTATCAAAATCATGTTCAGTCTTCAATAAATTAATGGATTTCAGACATTATTAGATATCATTTTTGACCAAAAAGTTAATTTTTTTTGTTGAAAAGAATACATTTTCAAAAAATCAAAAGAAAATATAGCACCTTGTGTGTAGGCTATAGGGGATAGGGGAAATAGCCAATCTTTATACAAGTTGAACTTATATAAATAGTATCTAAATAATCTCAAAATAAGAATTATATAATTTGTTCTAAAATTCTGAGAAGAATACGTGGAAAAATAATCTTTTAAGATCCAGATAAAGTATTCAACAACATTCATTTCTGTGTTTTATTATTCTTTATTGCATCACTCATGAATATTTTTAGAATGTTCTTCCATTTAGCAGTGTATTTAATATCTATAAGAAGAGAAAAACATTTAGCCATTGCAGAAATTGAGTAGATTTCCAAATTAGGCTAAGCTATGCCCCCATTTTCCCAATTTTTCATGTGATAAGATAAGGCTATTCTAGGTCGTATAGGGAACCATAAAATGTATGTATCATAGAAGTAAATTTCTTAATTAAAGAACTAGGAGGGGATAAAGAGATTGACTGAATAATATAAAGACTTTTAGATAATAGAATAATTTTAATAATTAAAAGTTTTTCATCCATAGAAAATTGGATTTTATTCAATTTTTAATGAGATTTCCTATTGCCAATAAGCTTTTATTGTAATTGATTTGCATGATACCTTTTATGTTATTAGCAATTACAATGCCCAGATAAAGTAGTTCATTAGACTGTGCTTGGCATTTTTATAGATATCTAGTAATTCTAGCTTTTTAGGGCCAATTGTCAAGATTTTAGTTTGTTGTTATTAAAGGTTAAACCTGACTTTTTTGAACATATTCAGCATCTTTAAAAAGAGCATGAATAGATGCATTATTACCACCTAGAGTAATGAGAATGTCATCCACAAACATTTGTAATTTGGAAACATCAATAGAACTCAAGCTATAACCTTCAATGTTTTCATCATATCTTAGCAAATTAGCTCAAGGTTCCATAATCAATGTAAATAGTAAAGGAGATAAAGGACACCCTTGGTTTGTTCCTTTGATTATTGGTATATTTTGGGATACATTTGTACATATTTTAATGTATGCTTGGCTACCTTGATATAAATTTGTAATTAGATTTATGATACTATAAGAGAAGTTTAGTTCCTCCAAAAGTAAAAATAAATAGTCCCAGTTAACTGAATTGAAAGCACACTTATGTCAAGACTGATTAATGTTAAGCTGTGTTTTAAGCATTTAACTGATTCAATTAAGGGCATAATTATTTTGATATTGTCATAAGAGTTTCTGTTTACTATAAATCCTGTTTGATCTTCATTGACTAATATGGGCAAAACAATTTTAAGTCTGTCTTCATAAATTGACATAAACATTTTGCTATCAATGTTTAATAAGGAAATAGGCCTATAAGATGAACATTTAACAGGGTTCTTACCAGTTTTGAAGATTGGGGAGCTAAAAGAATATTTCCATGATGGAGGTATTAGATTGTCATTTTGGGAAATATTATAAACTTTATGAAGCAGTTTTAAGGCACCAGCTGGTAATCATTTATAAACCTCTGGGATGATACCGTCATTTCCTGGTGCTTTATTTATTTTTCATTTCATAATCTGGGATTGGACATCTTTGAAGGAGATGGGTCTGTCAATAATAGTAACTTGTTCACTAGATAATCTTTTTTTGTATATTTGTTAATAAAATATTTGATTTCTTGGTTAGAATCTATAATCTTAGACTGTTGGTTAATGTTTGTAAAAAAATCTCTAAATTCAGTTAAGATAGTCTATATACCTGAGAATGTCGTTTTCTTTTTAGGGGAGAATATTTAATTTATATGAATTTATTAATTGTTTTAGTTTTATTAGCCAATAAATTCAGTGATCTAGGATTGGTGGAGAATGTTAAGACTTTAAATTTTTCTAAAATAATCATAATTTTATGATTCAGTATTTCCATATACTTAGTATTTAAGGAGTTTATTTCTTTTTTAATATTATTTTTATTAGTAACCTTTTCTTTGATAAGTTTCAAAGAATCTATCTTATTTTGTATTTCAATTAACTGCTCATCCCAACTTTTCCTTTTTTTGTTATACCAATTTATAATTCTGCATAGAGGTAGGCTTTTAAGATATCACATACAAAGATCTCAGAAATATTATTTATATTGTTTTGTTCAATAAAATTCTGGATTTCTGATGTTATAAAATCTTTAAACATTTTCAATTCAGTTATATAGGCAGGTATTCTACTTATTTGCACATTATGGATTGGGATAACTAAAAATTTGAAAATTGAATGTGTATTATGTCTATTTGAAAAAAAAGTATAAGCTAAGGAATCAGAATCAGCAAAGGTATGTATATCTTTCAAGAAATAAGTTTCCAAAAAAATCTTTCAACAATTTGGCTGAAACTGTAATTCTTCTTTTGTTATGTGATGTTGACTCTTTATTGTCTAAAATACAATTAAAATCACCAAATAATAGTGTATGTCCCTTAGAAAGTTGTACTATATGATAAAAATGTTTTATCGTCTCAGTGCATGGAATCCAGTATAGATTTACTAAGGTGTATACTTTGTTATTAAACCGAATAGTAATTAGACAAAACATTCCTTTATTATCTTTATATGTATTAATCATTTTTGGTTTAGGTAATGAATTGTTCCATAAAATAGCTACTCCTCTTTTTCTTTGAGAATGTTCTGAGCTAGGTAACACTGGATACGATTTGCTATCTAATCTAAGTACATCCTCTGTTTTCAAATGGGTTTCTTGTAAAAATATTAACTGAACTTAATGCAGTTTGAGATATTTAAAGAAACCTCCCCTCTTATTTGGATTATTTAATCCATTGTTGTTAATTGAAATACACTTTAATTAAGTTATTCAATAGTATGGTGTTGAAAGAGAAATATTTTGACCAAAACCATAGATTATTAATGTAAATAAAAGGAATACCTAGAGATACATTTTTGTTAAAGTAATGTGGAAACATCGAAAAAAGTAGACTTTTGAGAATTACTCTTTTAAGAATTGTGGAAAATGACATGAAAGCTAATAGTAAACTATTATAACTTAAACTGATAACTTCCTATCCACCCTTAACCCCTCTAGAGTATAATACTTCCAATTCGAGTGACATATGGTCACTCAAATTAACCCTCTTTTCAGTAGCAACATCTAATCAGCACCTGTCTGAGAAATATCTACTCCAAATAAACAATTTTAGGTTTTTATTCATGTTAATAATATATAGAATATTCACATAAAAATCACTTTGTAAGATATACGACTAACAAATCTTTACAACCATATCTAACACTTTATAAATGTTAACATATTAGCATACATCAGTATAACTACTAATAAAATAATAATCAACTGGGTGTACCTGGTTATAATACTGCAGAAAGAATGGCTCTGTTTATATTTATGTTAAATACATGACACATCATGTAGCCAAAAAATAATACAAATTAGAATTCAGTACGTACAAATCTGAAGTCTGTACAACACAAAAAAAAAACTGTGCATGTTAGCTTGTGTGTTAAGCAATTGTATGAATTTCATTCCTTGCAATAAGATTACTTCCTTTAGCTATATCATGAAAGATTTAATGATTCATGACTATTATTTTATTGATGTGGAGTGTAACTATTGTATGGCAAGAATATTTTAAAAGACAACCATTCAGATACAAGCTTTAAAAACCAGTAGTAGCTTTGGCAATGCTATGTATGAGGTTAAAATATTCATCTGCTGGAATTAGGAGTGTCTATGTATAGTTTAAGAATGTAATCTATATGTTAATACATTCTTACCAGCTGTAATGGTTTATTCTCATTATCAGAACACTTGCTATTTTTACATAAATATTACTTATAAAATTAGTCTGTGCTCAGAACTTGTCCAAATAAACTAAAATATAACTGACAATGCTGTGTTAACAAATACGTTTAATAACTAAAAATCTATTTAAAGTCAAATAAATGACAGGCTTGCTGTTGCAAGAAACAAAAAGGGATTTACAAACTAAACTTTTCATAACTATCTTACAGGTAATAATATAAATTGTCAGCCTTTCTCTTTGCTATATTTTAGTACTGACATTAAGCTATAATATACCCCATTTACCTTACATACACATAACAGGTCTCTCTTTCTTCCAAGAAAGTTATTATCATTTGTAAGTTGAAAAATACTGTTTTAATCATGTAAACCTATGTACATGTAGAGTAGTTTTATTTGGATTTGATAACTAGTGTGTTATCCTATACAGATGTCCTATAGACTAAATGAAAACTGATTGTTCTGTAACATATGTGAAGGGTATGTATCAAAATCTATTGCACTTCTGACTAGCTATGTTACAAGTAAATGATAATATGAGTGCTGATAAATCAAGTATCTATAACCAGATGGTATAATTAAGATGTAGCCCTAAGGGCCATACCTCACTAAACTATTACAAATTATCTACTATTAGTAGTCTTACTGCAAAAAAGAATGTGTATTTGCCATTGTCTTATTAGAACTATCATATTTCCTAGTTGTTTATGTAATATTCAGGGTTCTTTTTACTTTGTTTATAAAGAATTACATTTCCTGAAAACCAACCATGCATTAAAACATTAATCCACCCTATAGTTGACAGGATAGAAAATATTGTGATTTGAATACATGCAGTATTTCCAACTAAATTCCTTATGTTCAGGGATTAGAGAGACTAAATTAATTGAATATGCTTTTAAAAATAAACTGTTAAAAGAAAGCTACTTTGCACAGTTTACATAAAAACAAGTTTACAAAGTATTTTATAACTGACATTTTCATTTGAAACCAAATTTCTTAAGTCTTGCCTTTCACGGACTTGTAAGCATCTGCTGTAAGCTTTCTGGATGTTAAATGATCCAATAGCGCTGTCTAGTGGCAGAACAGTGTAGAGTTCAATTAAGCTTCAAAAACAGTATGATGATGCAAAAAACAAACACCTCGTGGAGTTATTCTCGAGCTCTGGAGACAACTTTTAACATTTTTAGCGGGAAACTGAGTGCAAACTCATTTAGCTGTAATTTAAAGGCTCGAGCCTGCTGTATAACGGTTAACTGAAAAAATGACACTAAAGCTGTCCCAAAACCGAGTGTTGCCATAGTAACATCTAAAGCTTACCAAAGCAACCACAAGCAAAGCAAAGCTTTTAGAATTAATGAAATCATGCCAAAAAGCAATATTTATCATTCAAGTAATGTTATATAAGCATAACCATAAACCAGCAAAGGGGTACACAGAAGCATACAGACCACATTAAAACACCAAAGAATGAAAACTATTAATAATATTAAACACTAAAATAAGACAACCAACCTCAGCACTACACAACATAACCATCTCAACATCTCATCAATCCCCCCCACAAAGGGCTGCATTTACTATTCACAAACCAGATTGTGTAATGAAGCAAAGAAGAGGCATCAGATCTATAAGCACTAAGTAATATAGTTAAATGCAACAACTAATCATTATCATAAACACAATATTCTACCAAGCATTTTATTTAACTACATATACTATGATAAAATAAACCAATATTACTAAAATCAACTAAAATAAGCTACTAATATTTACCACAAATGTAACATTCAACCAGTTTTAACTACTTATATCATGAGAAAGTACTATTAATCATTTAATGTAAAATGCAGTAACTAAAAATAAAACTATACCATCACCAAGGACACTATAAAAGGCAGTAATAAATTATCTGTGAACAAAAATAGTCACAGATCTTACCTGTTGATCCAGTTTCATCTCCCCGGACTTTTTTTGGGTCACTTACATGTAGAAAGGAGGCAAATAAAAAGATATGCATGTGATGTTAGTTATTTTCTAAGTTTCTTCTTTTGTTCAAAGGTTTTCCATGTTCCATTTTCTGGCAACCTCTTTAAACTAGCTGTAGCCCATTCCATGTCTTCAGGTTTGTCCTGAAGTTTATTTTTTTTTAACAAAAAAAAAAAGAGCTGTGTCTAAGTCCTCAAAAATTCTAGTTGCATTCTGGTGAAATATTTTTAACCTTGCTGGAAATAAGTGAGATTTTATTTGGTTCTTTTTAAGTTCTTTTATTAAGGGCAAAAAGAATTTCCTTTTGGAGATTACTGTTGGTGAGTAATCATTATTGAAGCATATTATATTGTCCTTTACCTTAATTGGTGATTTTGCCCAGGCAGTTTTCAGTACTATTTCCCTATAATGAGATGAAAGGAATTTAACAATTGCAGATTTAGTAGAACTAATTTTGCTGTTTTTAGATGATACCATGGACCTGTTTGCCCTTTCAATACCATAGGAAAGTGCTTCAGGAAGTTCCAAAATTTCTAGCAACCACGATGTTAAAAACTTTTCTATGTTATTCACTTCTATATTATCAGGTAATCCAAATAGTCTTATATTATTGTGGCAAGATCTGTTTATAAGATCATCTACCTTTGATAGCAGTTGAGTATTTTGTCTTAAAAGAAATTGAATATTATGTTAACTTTCCTGATTTCTGGTGTCCATATCATTAAGAGCTGTTTGTATTCCTGAGATTTGTTCCTTCTGCTGTTTTATCTCTTCGTGGATAGTATCCATTAGATGTGTACATCTCTCCTTGAAATAATCCAGCTTCAAGTCCATTCTGTCAATTTTGCTAGCTAATTATTGTATATTAGTCAGCAAAGATTGTATTTCCTTTTTTAAGGTAGCATCCTGATGTGCTGTTTTAGAGAAGTTCATCTTTTAACTGGTGAAGATCAGAGTACCACAGAAATTTTGATAGGAAAAGTTAAATAATTCTAAAAAAAAATTAGATACTATCCTTCTTTATACCAAGAGGAATAATACACTTAAAAATATCCACAATTAGGATAGTTATTTCATAAAATTCCTGTCATAGAAAATCTGAAGAGACAGCTGAATAGAAATGCTGCTACTCAGTGCTCTGCATGGCCACGCCCCCATCATCTGATAAAGTTTTGATGGCTTGCAAATGACTTTCAGATCCTCATCTGATGAATTAAACAGTTTTAAATAATCCACAAAAAAGAAGATAAGTAGTCTTTATACTCTGTTGTTTTCTGGGAACCAGATTATAACCATGACCTAATCTGTTAAGTAGACAGCGTAATGGCTTAAGGACAATTCAAAAGAGCAATGGTGACAAAGAGTCACCCTGGAATATTCCCCCTCTTTTTTGTCCCTGGGATATTAATTTATCCTTTATCATGGCTTAGTTGCAAAGTGGTTTGCCACTGTTTCATAGCCACTGTCATGTAACTGATCAATGTAGGGTGTATCTTATACATCTGTAAGCAGTTCTTTATCCATGACTGTGGAATGTTGTCAGATGCATTTTTGCAATCTATCCATGCCATACTTAGATTCATCCACTTTTTTACAGTTCTCCATTATGACTTTATTTCACATCAAATGACCCTTTGTTCCATATGACTTTCTTTTGTTACCCTTTTGTTCTATTGTCATGATTAAGTTTTCTTCTAAATGACTATAAACTTTGTCGGCATTAACTCCAGTATATAGCTTATGCATTGCTGGAAGAAACGTTTAGTTATTTATTTGTTTATTACCATTTATTGACTGAGAAAGTCCACTGGGCCAAAAAAGTTCCATTTTTACTGGAGGCCTGGGAAGAAAAGTGCCACAGTTACAAAAATGTTATCATTCAGCTTATACATTAAAAAGTGTATTAGAAGTATAAAAGAAAAAAAAAAGAAAAAATAACCAGTAAAAAGCTCCAAGCAATTGTTGACATTCTTAAATTTTGGGATCTGACATTGTTAATTGTGACACAGTCGAATCAATTGCTGATATTCTTAAATTTTGGAGTCAGACATTATTAATTGTAACAGAGTCACAACTGAGGAAAAACATTGACATAAGTATGTCATGCACCAGTTAGAGCTTTTCAATCAGTAAACTTTGGACTAAGAAATTTATGTATGAAACATTACATGAAGTATTTTGTGGGTAGTAAAAGTTAAATTAAAAAGTAAGTAGAGGGGAAACAGAGACTTTTAGAAAGGACAACGGATTAAGAAGTAAGAGGGAAAAAAGGACATTGTTAAGGTAAGTAGCGAATGATAATTTAAGGTGCTTTACTCATGTTAGTACAGGAGCAGCCTTGATTATTGAGGTATAGTTCTTTCAGTGCTTTTTTGAAAGCTACTATAGAGTCTAGTTGAGTGATAGAGTGAGGGATGACATTCCATAGTTTAGCAAGTGCATAGGACTAAAGGCATTGTCCCTGCTCTTTTGTTGAGCTTAGTTACAGTTAGGAGTTGTCATTTAGAAGACCTAAGGTCACAATTTGGGGTATAAATTTGTATTATTGTTTGAAGGGATGGCCAGTATTTAGGGTTATAAAGTAATGTGTGGGTAAGAGTAAGCTGGGTAAATTGTAGGTTATGGGAAAATCAAGCCAGTTTATAGATTTGATGGCCAAGCATTGGCATGTGCGAGTTGGCATATTAGAGAAAACTTAGCTATCTTATAGTAACATGACTGTAATTTGTTCACAAGAGATGTGTGTAGGTTATTAAAGATGGGGCTTCCATACAGAAGAGAAGGGAGAAGCAGACTATTTGCTAGGGTTTGGCAGCTTTGTCCAAGTAGAGTTTGTGCCTATAAAGCTTACCAAGCTTAAAATGTGTATTTTTTGATAGTGCTGTGTATGTGATCTTCAAACGTAAGTGTGTCATCAATAGTGATGCTAAGTCATTTAGCATTCTTTACAATTTCAAGTTCTGTATTGCTTTGTGAGAAAATTTGGAAGTCTAGAAGGGGTTTGGATGAGAAGAATAACAATTTAGATTTTTTGGTATTCAATAACAGTCAGGCCTCTGTGAGCCAGGATTCAATAACAGAAAATGACTTTTGCATTAACTTTAGAAGATCAGAGTTGCTGTTTGGAGATGTGATTATGATAGAATCATCTGTGTATTGTATAAATGTACTGTGCAGGGATGCTTTATAGAAATTGTTAATAAATATGTTAAAGAGCAAAGGCCCAAGGATAGACCCTTGGGGAACTCCAGTGTTGCTATTTAGATATTTGGATTCTTTGCTTTACCACCTGGCAGATTGTTTTCTATTATTAAGATAGCTATGGAACCAGGTTAGGGTGTGTGGGGAGCAGTTCATAGTCTCAAGTTGTAGAAGTAGTTTAGAGTGGGATACTGTACCAAAAGCTTTTGATAGGTTAAGTAGTGTAACAGATGCAAGTAAGCCAGTATCAAGAGCTTTGTTTACAGTGCTGGTGAGTGAAAGTAAGGCTGTATTTGTCCTGTGTGCAGGATGAAAGCTGTGTTGGGTGGGTGGGTGCAAGTAAGTTATTGTCTGTAAGATGTTTTAGTAGTTGAGAATGGATACATTTTTCTAGGATTTTTGAGAGTGGAGAAAGTAGAGAGATGCGCCATTAGTTAGATAGATCACTGGTGTTACCACCTTTGTGTAGGGGAGTAATAATAGAGTTTTTCCAGAGTTGAGGGACTTATGACTCAGTGATAGATCGAGTAATGAAAATGCTTATAGGGAGAGCTATAAAGTCTGTCACAATTTTTAGGTATTCTGCTGGGAGGCCATCTGAAGAGGGGGAGAATGGCTTCAGTTTTGAAAACAGTTTGTGTGCTAAAGAGGTGGGTACAGGTTGAATATTAAAAGGAGGAATGTAAGGGGTATTATTTGAGTTGCAATTATTGTTGGAGGAGTTTGGGTTTGAGTGATGGTTAGATAAGTTATTGTCACTATTTAATTGGTTCCTGTTATTCGTTTATAGTTATTTCGGATAGTTTGCAGGTTCACTCTTAAGGAGGAATATTGTTTTTACTATTGGTAACCAGGTTGGTGTCTATTTGGATGTTCATATAAGTAGTTCACACTCAGGGCTAAATCTTCATGTAAAAATGTTTGTATTTTTAGGCAGGAGTTAGGAATTGTATTTTTCTACATATCTTCTATATCGTCTAAGTTTTTCCTGCTGTACTGATATCTTTATTTTATTATAGGCTTATAGGTTCATAGGTAGGTACTAGGCTATCTGCCCGAGGGTATTTATAAGCCTAGCCAGAGTGTGTCAGCTTTCACCACCCCATTGATTAATTAACTGAGCCTCTGTCAAGAAGAGCCAATGAAGTGATCCCAGGGGTGTATTTTCTGTTACTCATCCACTCGTCAAGGTTTCTCTTGAAGAGTCTTAGTGAGGGACTCTGCCTAATGTAGTTAGGAATTATGTTCCAAAGCATGGGGAGTCTCTGTGACAGGAATCTATCTCTCCAGCATGTTCTATTTATTGTTGTGGTGAGGTTTAGCTCACTAGAGTGAGTGGCTCGCAGTGACTTGGATTTCTTTAGGTGGAGCATGTCCATCAATTCTGAGTTGGATATGGCTTTGTAAGTCAGGCAGAGATCACCTCTGAATAAACAATATGCGACTGAGTACAGCTGGAGTTTTTCCAGTCGGGCTGCATAGGACATATGTTTGAGGCCAGTCATCCTCTTGGTGAGGTACTTTTGTGCTCTTTCCAGCTGTTGGAAGTGTCTTGTGAGGTACACCCCAAATGGGGCATTGTACTCTATGGTGGGTCTGATGAGTGATGAGTAGAGGGGCACTATAACCTCTTTATTTCTAGATACGAACCCTTTAGTAATTAGGTAGGCTACATAGAAGCATTTCCTAACTACTTTGGCAATATGATTGTCAAAGGAGAGATTACTATCTACCTGGGTCCCCAGATCTCTTATTACCTCTTCTGTATTAAGGGGGCTGCCACCTATGTGGTAATTCATGGGTGTTTTGTTTTTCCCAAATGGGATGACTATGCATTTTTTGGCATTTAGCTTGAGACCATGACTTTGACACCAGGTGTCTGTCTCAGTAAGGCCCTTTTGGAGAATGTCCATGTCAGCCGGAGAGTCAATTATGGCTCCCAGTTTGCAGCCATCTGCAAACATGGTTAGCCATAGCTCTCCTGTGTTTGCCTGTACTTCTGAGATGTATATGCTGAACAGTAGTGGTCCCAGGACTGAGCCTTGTGGGACACCACCTGTGACTGGTTTAGAGTCGGACCTGGAGCCCGCTATTCTTATCATGTGAGTTCTGTCTGTAAGCCAGATGGCAACCCATCTCATGACGTAGGGGTTTATGTTCAGGCTGGTGAGTTTTTCTATAATTCCCGAGTGAGGAATGGTGTCAAAAGCCTTGGCAAAGTTAAGGTAGGCTGTGTGAATTACCTTCCCCTCATCTATGGCCTTGGTGACTGTCTCAAAGAAGTCAACCAGGTTTAGTAGGCATGATCTGCCCTTAACAAAGCCAAACTGGGTTGGGTTAAGTGTTTGGAGGTTCCCAATGTCTTTGTTAATGAGTTCCATGATGATGCGCTCCATAGCCTTGCAGACCAGGTTAGTCAGGCTTATGGGGCAATAGTTACCAGGGTCAGTTGTGACCTCTCCTTTGTGGAGCAGAATAACCATTGCTGTGCACCATTCTATGGGCACATAGCCTGTGGAGAGACTGAGATTGAACAGTGTGTTTAGGTGGGGGGTTAGTTCGTTCTGTAGCTCATGCAAGACGCAGCCTGGGACACCATCTGGCCCCATTGATGTTGTGCTTTTGGCTTTTGAAAGGGCTGTTTTCACCTGGGCATCTGTGATTTCCAGGACACTACACTTTTCCAGTATTGTTGTGGGCCCTTTTGGGGGTGAGAGGGGTGTGAAGTTTGCACTGAATCTATCTGCCAGGATGTTGGCAATATCAGTGGGTTCAGTATATTTTGTGGTATTTTGCACTAACTCAGAGCATATCTGCAAGTTGCCACTTAGATTCTTGACATAGCTAAACAAGGCTTTGTGGTTATCTTTTGAATCCTTGGTTATATTTCTTTCGAAGTTAGCCTTGGAGGATTTTATGATGGACCTTAGTTTCTTACTGATACTGATCAGGGATGTCTTTCCTTCTTGAGATTTGCTTTTTTTCTGAACTAGTTTCCTCCTTCTATTGTATAGCCTATTTATGGCAGGGGTCTACCAGACTGGTTTCCTTTTCTTAGGGGAATGAGTCTTGGTTTTGCTAGGGATGGCACGATCCATGCCTCTTTGTAGGTGCTCATAGAGTGCATTTGTAAAGGTTTCTGCATCTTGGACACTGTTATCCTTTAGCGTGGAGGCTGTGAAGCTTACCATCTCTGTCTTAAGTAAGGTGACGTTTGCTATAGAAAAGTTTTTAACTGTGGTTTCCTTGGTTGGAGGTGGTGGTGTGGTGTGGACATCCAGAGTGATTAGTTTATGGTCTGATCTAACCAGTGACGGGTTGACCTCAGATGTGGAACACCTGTCGCCCATGTTGGTGATGACCAGGTCCAATATGTTTTCTCCTCTGGTAGGGGAGTTTACCAGCTGATCCAGGGCATTTGAGTTGATAAATTCCAGGAAGTGCTGGACCTGGGAGTTTGTACTTGAGTAGTTTTCCCAGTTAATGGTAGGGTAATTGAAATCGCCCAATATCAGGGTGTTCGGTAGGACCTTCATGTTTTCCACTGTCTCCAGAAAGGTGGAGTGGTGGTCCTGGGTCAAGGAGGGTGATCTGTAGCAGGCCACAATTTGCATTGCAGATTTGCCTGATGTTAGTTGCACATGGATGATCTCGGAGGTATCATGCTGCGCCACTAACCTGGAGGTGTAGATATCCTTGATGAATATGGTAACACCCCCTCCTTTTGTGTTTCGGTCCATGTTCTGTTGCCGAAATGTGTGGTATGAGTTGTAGCCCGGTAGTACTGGGGTGCTCTGTGGAACCTTGAACCAGGTTTCAGTTACTGCACAGATGTCGACATTCTCCATACTGAGGAGTGCTTTGAGCACGTGCATTTTGAGATTTAAACTCCTGGCATTGAGTAGCATAACCCTCAGTTTTCATTTGTGCTGTTTATGGAGGTGGGTTTGACTTTTGAGCCTTGCCTTAAAAAGGCACTAACCTGGAGGTGTAGGTATCCTTGATGAATATGGCTACACCCCCCCTTTTGTGTTTCGCTCCATGTTCTGTTGCCAAAATGTGTGGTATGAGTTGTAGCCCGGTAGTGCTGGGGTGCTCTGTGGAACCTTGAACCAGGTTTCAGTTACTGCACAGATGTCGATGTTCTCCATACTGAAGAGTGCTTCGAGTACGTGCATTTTGAGATTTAAACTCCTGTCATTGAGTAGCATAAGCCTCAGTTTTTATTTGTGCTGTTTATGGAGGTTGGTTTGACTTTTGAGCCATACCTTAAAAAGACACTATAGGGGCAGCAAGAGCCTTGGCCAGTATTCAAAAGCCTAGGGGTGACAGGTGCAAGCCATCTCTTGTGAAGCAACGAGGCTTGTCGAGCATGTCCTAACAGGCTGACAGACACTGGATCCCCTTTAAATGACACCAGAAGCTTAGCCAATTGTTGAAATTGATATTTTTTTCTTTATACTGCTGTATCATTCTTGGTGAGGGCAGGATGCTACTCAGGGTCAGGGTCATACCCACCTGGGCTACATGATCAGAGAGCTCTTCCATGTCTCTTTTCATGTAGTCCAGGGAGGTACGTCTCAGGTCATTCACACCAACATGAACAATGACAGAGTTATATTTGTACTTGTTCTGAAGTGATCTGAGTTCTTGTGTTATGTGGCGGATTCTGGCTCCCGACAGGCAGCTAACAGTAACCTTCTCCTTGTCCAACCTAGTGGGTAGAATGTCAGTGTGCCTGACTATACAGTCACCTATTACTAGTCTGTTAGGTATGTTATTTCGCCTTAAGGGCTGTGATTGTGCAGCACACTGATTTTGTGTTTTATGTGTTGTCTGGTTTGTGACAGGAGGTGCAGGTTTTTTGGGTATCTGCTTTGGAGGTCTGTGATGCTTTTGCAGGTTTTTATTTAGAGCCTCCGAGTATGATTTTGTGTATTTATGTGTATTTTTTGCCACTGCTTGTTTAGTATGTCTATGTGAGGCTGGATGTGAGGTGCAAGTGTTAACCTTCTCCTCATGACTGCCAGTTCCAGTCTTGGGTGGAGAGAGCTTAGCCTCCAGTTTAGCTATATAATTGCATCTCTCGCATATGTTAATGTTTTGTGGTAGGAGGAGAGGGTTGTCTGTGTACATGAGGCAGTTGTAACATTGCCTCAGGATACCCAGGTTCACAAGCTGGACTGCAGAGTATACCTAAAATTGCCCTTTGGTCATGCCTGAATAGTAGGGTGAGCTGCTTAGTTGCTTTGGTTGGTGAGGGGTGAATAATGAGCCTTGCCCTGCTGAGCAATCAAGTGCCAGGGTATATTAGTGCTTGCTATTAGGTCTGAGCAAGTGCTGGACTGCAGGATGCTTTTTTATTGCTTAGGTTAAGAGTTAGACTACTTTCAAGGGAAAAACTGAAGAAGAGACTTGGTGGAGCCGGGATATATTTAGCCTTAGCTAACCTGCACTGCCCGAATGTGCAAAACCGTGCAAACATGGTTTTTACAGCAGGGAAATGAAAGAGATAGAAATTAGCCCAAAATGGCCTATAACCTACTAACTTCTGGGCTGGAACCACTCCTCCAGGGACAGATGGCTGCTCAAAGCTCCCTCTCTCATAGGTGAATAGAAAAACTTCCCTCTATCCAAGTAAGGTATGGGCAACTCAGAAAATTGTAACAGAGCCCTGAATTCAGCACTAGCCTGAAAACTGGACTATACTAGCTTAGAAAGGTAGGAAACAAGGATTTTTTTTTTAAAAGATAAGGTAAAAGCAGTAAAAAATACACTTAAAACAGCTTTAAATGACTATAAACAGTAAATAATACACTTAAAACAGCTTTAGATGACTACAAGCAATCAGAAAAGGCTTTTAAACAAATTACCCAATTAACCAGTAAAAAAATCTCAAAACTGAGCCCTGTTCCAGTAGTCTTCAATCAGACAAGTTCTAACTGCACACTCCTGCCACTGGGGTGCAGGGGAACCTTCTCCAAAAATTAAGGCCTGGATTAGTGCTCAAGTTATGCAAACAAAGCTAGATTCAGCAGGCCTGGATCTAGTCTATGCTATAGCAAACAAGGCACACCAATTTCAGTAAGAAACAGTTCAAATATGCAGGCACGATAAGCCTTTAACCAGAAACTCCCAGCTCAGAAGGGCAGAGTCCAGCCTCTCCTCCCACAAGAGTGAAGACCACGAACCTGCTTAATGTAAATTATACCATGATCCCCCCAAAACGTGCACGCTGATTGGCCAGCGTGCCCGTTGTAAATCGAGTTATACTAATGGAAAAAGGTCCGGTCGCCCGGACTTTTTTCCATTAGTATAACTTCGTTTAAACACTGTCTCGCTATGTTAAATGGGTTTAACATAGCGAGACAGCTTTAAAATAAGCAACGGAGATCTCTGTTGCTTATTTTAAAGCTGTCTCGCTATGTTAAACCCATTTAACATAGCGAGGCAGTGTTTTAAAAAAAAAGCAACGGAGAAAGCAAGATCTCCATTGCTTTTTTTAGTGTCTCGCTATGTTAAATGAGTTTAACATAGCAAGACAGTTTTAAAATAAGCAACGGAGATGTCCGTTGCTTATTTTAAAACTGTCTCACTATGTTAAACTCATTTAACATAGCGAGACACTAAAAAGCAACGGAGATCTTGCTTTCTCCGCTTTTTGCTCAACTCTGATGTACCGCGCAGGCGCAGTACATCAGAACTGCCGCGGATGCCAGACATCTGCGGAAGGGCAGTAAACAGGCACTATACTATGCCATTATTTAAGAAAATTAACAGTTTATTTTCTTAAATAATGTCATGGTATAATAGCAATAACCCACTTCTGGGTGTGGGTAATGCTAAATTTACCCACGGTTGGCTTTGTTTGGTCTCGGCCCTCGGGACCAAACCACGCCAACCATGGGTAAATTTAGCATTACCCACACCCAGGCGTGGGTTATTGCTATAATAACTTGCCTGAAGCCCAAGTGCTTAAACCAGAACTAATACACTTTTAGAATAACAGACACTGAGCCTTCAATCAGCAGTTCCCAGCTTAGAAGTATGTAAGCTACCTGTCCTGCCACAACAGTGCAGACCACAAATCTTCTTAATGTAAAACAACTGGTCTGAAGCCCAAGTGCTTAAACCAAAAGGCTTAGAATGATAGCTACACTTTATTAAGGTTACTACCAAGCAGTAATAAATACAATTGAATACTTTTAAGAAGGCCTGGATTAGTGCTCAAGTTATGCAAACAAAGCTAGATTCAGCAGGCCTGGATCTAGTCTTTGCTACAGCAAACAAGGTGCAACAATTTTAGTAAGAAACAGTTCAAAAATGCAGGCACTATAAGCCTTTAACCAGAAATTCCCAGCTCAGAAGGGCAGAGTCCAGCCTTTCCTCCCACAAGAGTGCAGTCCATGAACCGTCTTAATGTAAAATAACTGGCCTGAAGCAAAAGTGCTTAAACCAGAACTAATACACTTTTAGAATAACAGACACTGATCCTTCAAACAGCAGTTCCCAACTTAGAAGGATGTAAGCTACCTGTCCTGCCACAGCAGTGCAGACCACAAACCTTTTTAATGTAAAACAACTGGTCTAAAGCCCAAGTGCTTAAACCAAAAGGCCAAGAATGATAGTTACACCAAGCAGTAATAAGTACAATTGAGTACTTTTAAGATAATGCAAAAGCAAAATAAAGTAGGAAGAAACACAAATACAGTAAAAGCAGATGAAAAAAGTGCACATTTTTTTTTTTGAGTGAGCAAATGAGATGGGCCCAGGAGGAGTATACAAATGCAAATTTACAAGAGGGGTGGGCAGTTTCAAAGCCACCAAGATTACAAGAGCTAACTGAAAAAACAGAGCCACAACTTCCGGCTAGATAGTATGCAATGCAACACAAATAAATCAATTTAAATGCTGTATTATTTGAAAAAAAGTGCAGATAAAGATTTACTTAAATTCACTTATACATCCATTTGATTGCATGTAGGTCTTGGCTGACCAAAGCTCAGAGTTTAAGCAGAAAATAATCCAAAATGTACCACTTATATAAGCCAGGAACTGAATAACAATGAAGTGAACTACCCCCTCTTTTCACTGGCTATTTAGGAATTCTAACAAGCATTAACTAAAAAAACAGAGCCACAACTTCCAGCTAGATAGTATTCAATGCAGCACAAATAAATCAATTTGAATGCTGTATTATTTGACAAAAGTGCAGATAAAGATTTACTTAAATTCACTTATACATCCATTTGATTACATGTAGATCTTAGCTGGCCAAAGCACAGAGTTTAAACAGAAAATAATCCAAAATGTACCACTTATATAAGACAGAAACCAAATAACAATGAAGTGAACTACCCTCACTTATCACTAGCTATTTAGGAATTCTAACAAGCATTAACTGAAAAAGCAGAGCCACAACTTCCAGCTAGATAGTATTCAGTGCAACACAAATAAATCAATGTAAATGCTGTATTATTTGAAAAAAAGTGCAGATAAAGATTTACTTATATTCACTTATGCATCCAGTTGATTGCATGTAGGTCTTTGCTGGCCAAAGCTCAGAGTTTAAGCAATAGTGTATGATAGATCCTGGTCACTTCTAATATTACACCTTGCTCTTATCACTGCTGTCTTTCTAAGTATATTAATTGATCTGTTCCCTCTTCTATACTCTTCTAGCAGTGATACTTCTTGTCTTAATTAGTTTAGAGTTTTCTTTTTGATGTTTCTGTGATAGCATTTGCTTTTTTCCTTCCTTTCCCATAATGCTGTACTTTTGTGGTAAGATTATCTTATATGAATTAAGCTGCACAGTAATATATCATGTTTACTTCTGTTATATCACATTAATTTCTGTTAATAGTCTTGATTACTCTTTTCATTTGTTTTATCAGACTTCTATTTTGGGTCTTATTGACTTTCTGTAATCTATTTCTTTCATCGATCTTAGTATGTTTACCCATTTCTATTAAATCAAGCAACTCTTCCCTTAGATAATTTTCATCTAAGCTGCAGGCACATTCTTTGTTCTCTATTTGCTGTGGGCATTCTACAGAAAGTTCCAAAACATGCATCTTCCTGTGTCATATTCTTTTCATCCTGCATCATCTATTGTTCTTTCATATGAGAACTCACTGGCCTATCTCTACACAACACTGACTGCATCACAGTTTCCACTGTTTTCCACTCCTTCCCTAGTTTGTGTAACTCTGAATGAACTTTTGTACTTGTTTCCTGCTGAAGGCTCCAGAGTATCTTCCATGTGGCAAGTGATCAGATGCTTCCTGTTGCACCTGTTTCTCCTTAATTTGGGGATTCATTATTCCATCATGCTGTGACATTGCCAGAGTTGGATTTTCTACACTAAGTCAAATCCATTGCTTCAGTTTCTATTTCTTTAACTTCTCCATTACTAATCCTCTTTTCTACATACGACCTTTGTTTTCTTATTTTTTTAATTGTAACATTTTCAATGTCTAGATGTCTTTGCCTGTATTTCTCTTCAAGTATCTTTGGTGCTGCTTTTTTGTATTGATTTGTTTTGCTTTCTGCTTTGTATAAATATTTCACTATATTAAATTCCATTTTTTTTTTTTGCATGTCCGTATTTCTTTTTCAGATGTCTTTCACTCTTGTCTGCTTCTCACTCCTTTGGGGATTCATTGTTCCAGTTTGTTGTGATATAACGCCTGTTAGACTTTCTACACTAAATCCTTTACTTTGGAGGTACTCCATAACTTTAGTTAATATTTGTTTATCTTCTACTTTAATAATCTTCTGTTCTGCATTCCTTCTTTGTGATCTTAGTTTTTGTTCTGCAAAAGTTTCCATATCTGGGTGCCTTTGCCTGTGTTTCTCTTCAAATATCTTCGGACTGCTTTTTGTATTGATTAGTTTGGCGTTCTCCTTTGCATAAATATTTTACCATATCAGATCTTTCTTTCCCATGTCCATGTTCCTTTTTACCCTTTCAAAAATCTCTGTGTTTTGTCCTTTAGATTTTTACACTTCCTCTGTTTCTTCCTTTTCCAAAAGGCCCATATTTCTTGGTCTATATTTTGTTTTTCATGGATCTGTTGTATTAATGAACACAAATTTGCATTTGAAGCTTTTGACTATTTTTCTTGTACAATTAGTTTTCTTTCCTTTAATTTCGCTCTTAAACTTTTTGAAAATCTATCTAGAAATGCTGGGTTTCTTGCATAAAAGATACAAGACATAATTTCCTCCTTATCCTCAGCAGTCAACTCTAACATCTCTATTACTTCTTTGGCCTGTCATTTTTTTTTTTTTTTTGTGGACTATTACTTCCTTCTAAAATAGGAGAACCATCCTTCTCCTGAACCAGCTGAAGCCCGTTGTAGGAATGTTTCCATGTCTTGAGGATTCTACACTGTATTTTTTTCCTGTCCTGGTATCAATGCACATAACAAGATTGGGCACCTTTTTGTCATGGGACTTGTGCACACAGTTTTTTTTTAACTACTTCTGACCATGATATATGCCATTTAAAATATAGTCTATATACATAGACAGATAGATATAGATATAGATACAGATATAGATATATTAGTATAATCTTTGTGAGATTTTGAAAAAAAACAAGGTCTGCCTCATGAAGGTACTCACCAAAACTTGAGGATTAATTTATTTCCCACAATACTATTCCTTTGCTTACTAACCCCCATGTGTGGCAGTTTTAATGTATGAATTCATTCATATGACATCACCAGATACATGAGGTATACAGTCACAATCATACATATGGCTGTAACTGATTGAGTGTGTGTGTGTGTGTGTGTGTGTGTGTGTGTGTGTGTGTGTGTGTGTGTGTGTGTGTGTGTGTGTGTGTATGTGTGTGTGTGTGTGTGTGTGTGTGTGTGTGTGTGTGTGTGTGTGTGTGTGTGGGTGTGTGTGTGTGTGTGTGTGTGTGTGTTTGTGTGTGTGTATGTATGTGTGTGGTTAAAAGAAGTTACTATGATTCGTAGATATTATTTTTATTCTATTGAATTCTGGTATCTGGGGTATCTACAGTTAATAAACTTTTGAATTTAATTGCTGGGTTCAGGGTCTGTCTGTGGATAAAAGTGATTAACACTGCTGTCATTTCTTTAAGTTAGGCATTCATTGGTCTATCTTTGATGAGGTATAATGCATTTGTATGAAGACAGCCAAGTCCTAAAAGTGCTATCAAAAGCTAAAACTATTGCATCAATGGGCCCTGAATATATCCCTGTATGCATCTTAAATAGCATGAAGCACAATTTAGCCACAACCCTAACAACATTGCACAGTCTTAGCCTTCATACAGGTTCTTTATCAAGCTAATGGAGAACAGCTACATTTAGTTATTACCCTGCATACGCAAGGATATTCCACAGGCAAAGGCAATTTCAGACCCATAAGTCTGACCAGCCTCATATACAAAGCTACAGAAAGAATTATTATGGGACTAATCAATACGATCATAGGGAACTTCCAAGCACTGGAGCTATCTCAGTTTGGATTCAACAAGAATGCTTACTCAACCTGATGAACTTATAAAACTCTCACCAAAGAAATGGATGAAGGTAAAATAGCTCACACTGCATACAATGAAGGCAAAACAGTACACGCTGAATACATCAACCTGGCCAATGCTTTTATTTATTATTTATTAATGAACAGGACCCTTTTTCAGTGGAAGGCTGGGAAGGAAATTTCCAGGTAGAGAACTAGAAACACTGCAATTTCTACAACAGTTTTCAGTGTTATATAATTAATAGGCATAAACATACACATACATGTACATCTATACATATAGATAGTACACAAACTATAATATTTTCAGGCTCTGATGTCTATACATGCTATGAGTAAGTATTAGTTGTACATAGTTGTTTCTTTAGGTAACATATACATGTTCTTAGTTTAAATAATATTGAGATAGCCTTAGGAAATTAATATTGGAAATTGAGTTATAAGCAATCAGACAGTAATACAGAGAGTTTGGGGTTGAGATATGATTATTAGCAATGGGTAGAACACAAGCAGGACCGATTATATGTGGCTTGACTAGGTTTTTAAATGGAGTCAGGTTTGTTTCTTGTCTGATATGGCTCTGATGTCTATACATGCTATGAGTAAGTATTAGTTGTACATAGTTGTTTCTTTAGGTAACATATACATGTTCTTAGTTTAAATAATACTGAGATAGCCTTAGGAAATTAATATTGGAAATTGAGTTATAAGCAATCAGACAGTAATACAGAGAGTTTTGGGTTGAGATATGATTATTAGCAATGGGTAGAACACAAGCAGGACCAATTATATGTGGCTTGACTAGATTTTTAAATGGAGTCAGGTTTGTTTATTGTCTGATAGTGAGAGGAATGGCATTCCATTCTTTTGAGACATGCCATGAGAATGGTGAATTCTCAGACAGGTTATTGGATCTGGTTACTTTTAGTAGGATGTTGTCTTAGATCGAAGTTTTCTGTTTGGGGTATACTGTAAAAGCAGATGGGCTATATTACAGGGGCATAGATGTGTTTGTGGGTGAGAAGCAATTGGGTGAATGCCAAATAGTGTGGGTGCTCATACACTGGAGTTGTTTTAGTGCTATGCAGTGTTAGGACCTATAACTTGTGTGAGATGCAAATTTGGCTATTTCATGATAACACTGTTCAAGTAAATGGCTATAGGAGGATTGGAGGTTGATGAGTATTGTAGCTCCATTTTTATTAAAGTCACCATTCAAGTCATCCTCAACAAGTTGTTCTAACACAAATAAATAAAAAGAGTCAGCTATTAAAACATAAAGACAATAAAAATGCTTTAGCTAAGCATACTATAACATAAAAAGATTACAGAAAATGTTATTTCTCTGTGTTAGCACAACTTATTGGGTACACTTTGAATGGTGACTTTAATGACAAATTGGATGAAACAGAAGTAAAACAGTAGCTGTATTATGTAGCTGACAAAGCTCTGGGTTTGACAGAAAGTACTAATATTAAAGTGTTTAGAGACAACAAAAGTATATATTTTTTAATTATGATATAGTATCTTTTGTGTTATGTAAATTATTTTGTTTAAGGTGAAATTATGTAATTTATGAAAGGGTCAGCTAATTGGTTATGTGATCAGTTTTCTGATATTTGAAAGAGTTGGGTGAGATAAGCTATTTGTTCTGAGGAAGGTTTAGATAAAGAATGAAAATGCTTAACTACTATGCTGTGCCCATCTTGCTTTCTAAGTGTTTGTAGTTTGTATTTTCATTACAAGTAATCACTCTGATCAGTTTCTGAAAAAGCTGCATTTCCATTGATGGAAATATGTTTGGCCTGGGGACATGGTGAGAGATTAAAAGCTACTCTGGCACCAAATTCTAGTTTCGTTCTGCATTAATTTGCAGAATTCTGAAGCAGCTTTCCTTATTGTGTGATTACATGTTGTTCCAAAGGCACGTATGCATTGTTACTGCCACATCAGAGCAAATTAATGGCATGTTTTGATTTATTAAAAAATAACAAGCATTTCTTTTTGTACTTTCATGCTATTAGCCATGACACAAGTAACAATGCAGCTCTTACACATTCAACATTATATTTTCAGTCGTATTTATGTAGTTAGCTGAATTTTTCATTGAATCGCATTCTCAAAAACTATTAATTAATTTTCTGATTTCTGCTGTCAGTACTGCTGAACCACCAAGTCTTCAACCACAGTTTTTATTTATTTATGCATTTATTTCAATTTTTGGCTCAGAATATTATCACTTGAACCAGCAGCTTCACTAAAGCAGCAGGAATACTTCTAAAATTTAGCACTAATCAGAGAGGAATAAAACAGAAATGATCCCTTGCATAATGTTTCTAAATGTCACAGATGAGGAAGTAATTGAGGACTTTAAAATTAACATTAACTGACTGAAATATTCAAGTTACTACTTTCGTATATGTTGTGAGCCCAATATTTTTCCATATGTAAGGCCTTTATTTGTTGCTGTAGAAGTGAATATTCCTAGAGTCAATAGATGTTTATCTTAATGAAATGAGACACTCCATAGAAGACTGGCAACATGCAAGATTTACCAAAAAAAGGAATGGGTGATAGCAAAAATTATCAAGACAGAGACAAACTATTAAGAGTAATACACTTGACAGCTGATAAAACACTACTTATTCATTTATTTATTTCTCTTTGTTGACTGGGAAAAGTCTGACTGGGAAAAATCCATTTTCAGTGGAGGTCTGGGGAGAAAAGCTCCACATTTAAGTTACACATGATGTACATTTTTAATTGCAGGGTGAAAACCTCTATACATGTGCTTAAATTATTGAATAGAGAAATAACATCCAGTGACAATTAAGGTGTTTATAGCATGACAGCTGCAGGGAAAAGATCAGACTGCGGTGTTTAGTAATAACTTACAGACAAGTAGAATATAGCTTTAAAATGATAAGAGAGATAGGAGAAGTTATGGAAAAGAGCTTAAGATAAATGGACAGAGGAAGAATTGTAGTTAGTGGTAGTTGTGAGAGAAGGAGGAAAAGTAAGTGTTTAGGAAATAAGTGCAGTATGAGGAGGAGTGATAAGGTACACAAAAGTTTGGGAAGTTAAGTAGCTGTAAGGGCTAGACAAAAGTAATCTGAGTAAAGCTAGCCAGGAGAGCAGGAAGAACAGAGCCATCTTTAGCATAGGTGCTATTTAAACAAAGGTTAGAAACTATTTAAGTTTTCCATCCATCTCAACTGTGTGGGGATTTCATTCCAAAGTTTTGACACATAATTAGAGACGAGAGAGTCTTCAGCAGTGTTGAATGTCTTACGGATACATAGTAAAAGTTTATTGCTAGAGTGAAGGTTTCCAGTGGGTGACTAGTACAACAGAGTATTTTGTAAAGCTGGGCAGTTGTCTGGAGAGTACAATAGGTTGTAGGCAATAATTAGTTGTGGGTATGTCAACTTGGTTGGAAGTTCATGCCAGTTTAATGCTTTTAATGCAATGCAGTGGTGTGTTTCATAAGGTTAACTAGTTGCACATATAGCTATTTTGTAGTAGCAGGATGCTACTTTAGTTTTATACATAGTGTTGGTATTTGTCAGCATAGGGAAAGCATATAATAGAGAAGGAAGGAGGTATGTTGCTGCTAAGGTAATCCTTGCTTGATCTGTCAGGTATTGTTTAGTCCTGTAGAGGGAATTGAGTTTTTGATGAGGTTTCTTGATGGAATGAAGTATGTGGTGATCAAATTAGAGGATGTCCTCTATTATGACTCTGAGTAGTTTATTTTGGCTTATGGTTTCTATTTTTGTTTTATTACTTGAGGTAATATGAAACGTGGTTCTGGTTAAGGTGTTGTTTTGGAGTAAATAGCATATTTTTTGGCATTTTTTAGCCATATTTCAATGCTGGTGAATGATTTTTTGAGTGATTTCCTGTAATTTTGTTATACACGGGGAAGAGCAGATAAGGATTGACTCACTGGCATATTGTACAAGAGTGGCAAGTGTTGTAGTGGTATTTTTATTCATGAAAATATTAAATAGAAGGGGGCCAAGTAATGACCTTTGGGGAACACCAACAGAGATTGGTTGAAATGTTGAGAGGTTTTATTGCCATTTAGTTGCCTGCTGATGCTTGCATAAGTAACCGTGAAACCAGGAGAAGGTGATGTAAGTTAGACCTAGGGTTTCAAGTTCAGACAGGAACTTTTGGTAGTATACTGTGTCAAATGGTTTGAAAAGGTCAAGGGAAAGTGAAGAAACAAGGTTTCCATCATTTCTGTATTAGTTTATTATGTTGGTAAAGATGAAGAGGGCAGTAGTAGTACTGTGGTTGGACCTGAAACCATGCTAGGTGTTGGAGAGGAGGTTGTGTTTGGTTATTTGTTTCATAAACTGACAGTGAATAGATTTCTCAAGGCTGTTAGAGAAGTATGATATGATAACAATAGGTCTATAGATTTTTAACTCTGTTGAGTATCTTTTTGTGTGAATGGGTATAATAATGGATTTTTTCCAGATGCATGGGGCATCATTTTCAGTTATTGACCAGTTGATAAGAATGGAGACAAGGAAGGCTTGTGCTTCTGCACCTATCCTGAGATACTCAGTGGGAAGGTTATCAGCAGCTGACATTGTTGCTTTTAACTTGGCTAGTAATTTTATTATGGTTGTTGTTTGGATGGGCTAAAAAACTAAAAAAACAAGTATGTTGCTTTCAAGAACAGATGGAAGTTGAAGGGGTGAAGTGATGGTCACTGGTTAGTGATAGAACTGACTATATAAAATGAGTGTAAACTGAGTGGAAGTAGACTCTTTGTTGAAGTCATGTATAAAGCAAATAACCTTCTAAGTACTCAGCTTAATTCCATGACTGATGGAATGGAAGTGTACAAAAAAGCTGTGATTAAAAATGGTGGCAAAATATAGCTCAAAACAAGAGAAAAATAAACCAGTCATAAATCTTTCACTCATGTATCCAAGATGGTGCTTCATAACAAATGTGTAGTCAGACATAGTATACAATAGAGTAATGAGACAAAAAAGTATGGGAAAGCAAGTGGTAGTGTCATTTGTTGGACTTGTTGGCTACCTGGGCACAAAAGTTGGTATAAACATATGCGGCAATATTTGCATATAGCAGAAACAAAAGAACAGAATAAAACTGAAATGTTTATATACACAGCTGAACCATACAATGTGAATGCAGTCCAGCCTATAAACTGCAGTAATAATTACTTTTGGCTAGGAACATTTTTGATTAAAGGCATGAATATTACAGTTAAACTACATACTGGTGCAGAATGCAATATGTTGCCAGAAACTACTTTTATGTCACTGAATCTGCCTAATACGGTTTACAAATCTCCTTGCATTCTTCATATACATTTGTCACATACTGAATCCACTGAATCAAATTTAATTAAATGGCTGAATAGATGTTCATAGGTAAATACTAGGTTAGCTATCCTTATTGTCCATTTTAAGCTTACCCAGTTTCCCTCAAAGGTGCAGATTAAACCATGTACTTTGCATCTGTGAGGTAAACACCTTAGTCACTATGCCAACCCACTCTAAAAATAAAGATTTTCATTGATTGCTAGGACTCGTTTGTGTCTTTCAGCTTTTCCTGGTTAGGGGTTGCCACAGCGGAACTCCGGTCCGCTAATGATTGGCAGTAGATTTTTATGTGCTGGCTTGACAGGCCTAAAGCACAACCTTCAACGAAGGAACACCAATTCATGCATGTCACCACATAGAAGACGATCTAACTGAGAATCGAACGGGCAACGTCTAACTGTGAGGTGACAACGCTACCGCAGCACCACCACCGCGGTGGACAAGAACAGAAAATACTGGCTGATGTTCTGGGGATTGTCTTGGAAATGCATTAAAACAACTAATATACTAGGTCATAATGTTTGTGATGCACTTAGTATTATTATATTAAAGATTCATCTGATGAAGTCCAGTGAATGTGACGAAAACGTGATTTATTTTGGAAGAGCGTTAATGTGAAAGTATTTTGTGTGTGTCTTGTGACATTAAAAGTTGTTTTTAACTGTTTGGAGATCTTCCTTCCTGGGACTGCACTCCTTTGGAATTATTGGTGTTTTGTGGAGAGCTGCCGCTTTTTTGTATTTATATTAAAGATTTATACATGGCATCTCCAGAATGATTTGCTGCCTTGTGCAGACAGTAATTTAAATGTGGGCAATATAAATGTAAGTGTAATGATAGTAAAGTTTCTGGAAATGACAATATGCAAAATGGGTACAGAGACAACAAACACATTTGTGAGAGCTTGTACACATAATAATCACAAACAGATTTTAGCTGCAGAGAGATTAACAGGGCTAGAATCAATGACAAATTATATATTTCTCCTAGCAAATCAGCTTTGTATGAATCTGCTAAATATAATACTAGTATGAGAACTGAACTAAGAGGAACACTGCAAACAGTAAATTCACTGGAGACCAACAAACATGCTGCTCCAGATACAGACAACATTTTGCAAAGATATTCTGAGTTATTCATGGGTTTAGGTTGTATACCAGAGGAATATTACATTAAGATTCCACTTGAAGCAAGCAGTATCAGTTGTAGATGCACCCATAAAAGTCTCAGTATTGCTAAAAAGAAGAAATGAGCAGTAACTGAAATGCATGAGAACTATGGGTGTTAACCTAGAAATAAGTAAATAATAGAGTGCCAGTTATGAAGGAAGACATGGTTAGAATATGTATATTTCCCATACCTTAAGAAAATAGCTTAAAAGGGAACATTATCACTTTCAAACATTTGAAAAAGTTATTGCAACCACACCAAATGCTACATTCTTCTCTATGCTTATGTGCTTATGTTCTGACAAATTAGACAAAATGAAACTAGTTTGACGATTTGCAGAATCAACATCTCCTTGGTTTCTAAGATTTCCTTTTAAATATAATTATGCAAGAGGTCATTCTGGCCATGCCTAATGCTATGTCCTTCTCTGTACTTGATGCGAGTCAAGGGATTTGAAAAGTCAGACTAGATGACGAGTTTATATATTCAACAAGCCTATGTGCACATTGATTGGCTTTTGGAAAACCATCCACTTCAGAAGTCTTTCACTAGTAGCTGAAAAGACTGAGGGGTGACAGGAGTGGTAACTACAACTCATCATTTTCTAGTTTCATGAGCTACACAGCTCATGACTTATAAAGATGCTGGCAGAATGGGACGAAAACGCTTGGAAAGTAAATAGTAATTAAGTGTCAAATTTATTTATATGCTCTCAGGTATACAAGGTATATTTTGACTTCTGAATATCTCAAACCAGACAAAACTAAGACACAGCCACAAACTAAGTCAGTACCACCAAAAAAAAGAAGAGGAAACTGCACGTTGTATCCATCTGCCCAAATAAATAATCTTGCAAGCACGAGAAAATAACGTACTATTTATTACAAAAAACAAGAAGTCACATAAAGTGCTGTTCGTCAGGCTACATGTCCCAACTTCTTCAGATATTTAAACAACGTAAAACACAGACTATATAGGAAGTGAACAATCATCTGATTCCTGAACCAAACAGGAGTCAGTTATTCTTAAAGTGGCACTCACCCTCATTCATTATGTAGCCTGATGAAAAGCGCTTTATGTGACTTCTTGTTTTTTATAATAAATAGTACATTATTTTCTCATGCTTGCAAGATTATTTATTTGGGCAGCTGGATACAACATGCAGTTTCCTCTTCTTTTTTTGGTGGTACGGACTTATCTCAAACCAGTCTCTGATTAGGACAGTGATAAGGTTAGTGCCATAGAAAATATGCAGGATGCCTATGATAAGTCTTACTTTAATTTAGTTCCTCTGTATGGTACAATATATTTTCAAGTTCAGTCCAAACTTGTCAGTTATAAGTACCAGTTATGAAGCCATCAGAGTATGATGTATATTTCTGGTCACAGGGGCAAGATGAACTCTATGATATGTTACATCCATTAACCAAACTAATGTTAATCAAAAAGAGCTGGAGCAGTAATCTTAAAGAAGGGAGATCAGTAGCATATGGGTCATGTGCATTGTCTGATGTTACAATACACTATTGTCAAATAGAGAAACATACACTAACCAAATAGTAAAGTCTTGTCACAGACTGAGAAGCAGAATGTCTATACTATTTCAGTCTTCATAGAACTCACTGTGGCCATCCACCTGAACCCCCATGGGGCTGGGGGGTGGAGGCATTGTTCACTTGCAACTTCTGACTCTAGTATATTATTAGTAGATTATGCATAACCTTTACTGTAACATTATGATGCTCAGGAAGAAGACATGAACAAGGCTGGTGTTTTTAATTTTGATGAAATTAATGATAACAGTAAGAAAATCAAAACATTTTCAAGTACAACACCCAGCCCCAGAGTCTATAGTTTAGGATCTTGAGTTTCTTCTAGCAACATAAATATGCTCTGTCTCATAATCCAGTCTTCTATGTTGTATATTAAAATCTAAAATGCAAGTTCACATCTTCTATCAATACCTAATAAAAGATCTGATGAACCTCTACAGTTCAGCTATGGGGTACAGAGTTGGAAAAGAAATGATATTTCATTTATAGAAATAAAGAAATTCACTTTGCAGAAATTCATAGATAGATAGATAGATAGATAGATAGATAGATAGATAGACAGATAGACAGATAGATAGATCGATATTGTCCAGCATTGTACAGAGCTGATTATATCACATGCATGGACTCAGAAGACATACCTAATCTGTTACCAGACAAATTTATCTCAAACTTCAATCCCTCTCTTACATCCAGTATTTTCAGCTCACATACCCGCACCTACATCCCCCCACCAATCTCCCAAGAACAATTTTTCAAGGTTCTAAATCCAAGAACACTATACCTATGGGCTATATAACATATGAAGATGCCTACATATTAGCCTGAATCCCTACAGAAGCCATTCAAAATCAGTCTCAAAACAGGTTTCATGCCAGATGAATGGAGGACAGCAAAAATCATTCCTTGCACAAATATGGGGATTCAGTGGACCCTGGTAATTATAGACCCATAACCCTGGCCAGTCTCATCTGTAAGGTTATAGAACAGATCATTATGGAATTAATCAATAAGCAGATAGATAATCTACAGACTCTTGACCCATCCCAGTTTGGGTTTGTCAAGGGTAGGTCCTGCCTAGTTAACTTCATTAACATCTTTAAAAAAGTTTCTGAAGCAATACACAAGGGCAAAACAGTGTACTCTACATATCTAGACTTTGCAAAAACATTCCACACCATCCCACTCTTGGGCATCTTATATAAACTCTCCTAGCTAAATCATAATCCATGCCCAACTCACTGGATAGCAAATTTGCTCTCATATAGAAAACAAGACATTATAGTCTGCAGCTCTACCTCCTCCAAAAGACCTGTCACCAGTGTTGTACCCAATATTTCAGTCCTTGGGTCACTCCTCTTTGGCATTTACTTCTCAGAGGTCAGAACTAGTGTTAAGGGTTGGTGGCTAACCAAGTTTGCAGATGACTGCAAACTCGGTGCCATCATATACTCCACAGAGGACAACAAGAGCATTTAAGAGGGTCTATCCCAAAGAAATAGCTGGTGTCAAAAACATGGACTAAACTTAAACACTAGTAACTGTATAATCCACCCATTAAACAAGCATGACTCATCTTGTAGCTATCAAACTGACAGTAAAACCCTGAGAATTGGTCCATCAGTTAAGGATCTGGGAACCTATGTTGAAAATGAACTGTCCTTTAATCATCATGTAGCCACTATTGTAATGAATTCCTTTTTCATCTCACAACTTATACCTAAAGGTAAGGTATCTAGGTCCAGGGATGTCATTATTCCACTGTACTGGATACTCATTAGACCAATCATTGAATATAAAGCCCCTTTCAGTGTGTATGTGTCCAAATCCTTGTCAGAACTGGAATGACCACAATGCTTTCTCTCTAGACAAATCAAGGGCATAAATCACAAAAATATGCAGACCATCTCTCAGCCTTGTGACTTTTTTCAACCTGCCTTTTATATAGAGCTTCAGCAGACCCTGTTTTGTCAGACCTATTACACATTTGCAAGATCAATTGCATCATAAACACCCACTCATGGTATCTCAATCTGTTTTGCAAAATAAACAGAACATGCAGGAGGGATATTTATGTATCACAGAAAATACCTCTTCTGTGGAACCATCTTCTACCTCACATAAAGTAAATTACTTCTGTTACTCTATTTAAATATAGTTTGGATAAATGGCTGGATAACCAGAAATTAACCCCTGGTTTAGAACCCCTGTCCCTCAGGATGAGGGGAAATGTGAATGTCTCAACATATCCTTGTTTAGCCCAGCAAAGGATTATTTATGTGCAAAATAAAAGGGTTAGAAATGACCATGGGAATGTATGACTACATTTCTTAAGGTCCACACAGAGCAATCACCTAGTAAGCACCTATGGACCTATGAACAGTGTACTTAACTGAGTGGTATAGTGGACAGGCAGTAAGAATGCCCCATGCTTCTCCATGCATATGGAAGAAGTGCATGTAGTTGATGTAATTAACAATGTTTGAAGAAGGAATATTTTAATTAAAAATCTCCCCTTAATGAACCAATTATGTTGATAATATTGGAAAAGTTAATTTTTTATTGAAATATGTCAGCACTATATCAGCATGGGGAATATAGCTGTATTAACATAGTTTGGTTTTGGGTAGATATTAGGTTCTTGTTTTAAGATATTCCTGATGGTTAACTAATAGTTACTACTAAAAATTATTCATAAGATGGCAATTAGTATTCAAAAGTGTGCACACTGATTACACAGCCCAGTCAGCATGTCCCTTGTAAATCGAGCATACACCAAAAAAAATCCAGCCTCAAATGCATTATTGAGTAGCTGGACTTTCTTTTGAGATATGCTGCTTAACTCCATCCTACCATATTTTATGAGGGGCATGATAAAAATATGAGAAACATTAAGGGCACTCCACAAAACTCGACACAGATGAGAGTTATGCTTACCAGCAGTATGATGATCATATCTGTCAGTTGTCTAGAAATTTGCATAATGTCCCTTGTTTTCCTATTATTTCTGTCATCTCTCTCAGAAAATGTTTATAAAATGTTATGCTTAAAAAGCAAAATAACAGAGACAGAGGGACAAGCCACAAATAGAGATCTCTTCTGTCCCACTTCAGCACCACTATGATGTATTGTGCAGGAGTGCCAATGTAGGCATCATATATGACAGAGTACATCAGTATTGACTGTGGAAGGTGGAAGAACACTGATGTCTCATTATACAGTCACATTATTTAAGAGAAGTAAGCAATTTCTTTCTTAAAAATGTTATTGTATAATAACAATAATCCATCACAGTGTGTGGGCATATCAGGATTTACCCATTGTTGGCTTTGTTTAATCACTCAGATTTTGCCCTCTTGATCAAAGTAGACCAACTATGGGTAAAACCATGTCCAAAGCAGTTTTGATACAGTGTTAATACATACAGTGACAGTACACTGACAGAAGTGCCCGACACTGAGTTAATACAATCAGTGAGAGTACACTGATGGTCATGCTGATACAGTGTTACTACAGACAGGGAAAGTAAATTGACAGCAGTGCTGATACAATGTAAATATAGACAGTGAGAGTACACTGACAGCAGTGTTGACACAGTTTATATAAGACAGTGAAAATACACTTACAGCAGTGTTGACACAATATATATACAGTCGATGAGAGTAGACTGACAGAAGTGCTGACATAGTACATATACAGTCAGTGAGAGTACACTGACAGCAGTGTTGACACAGTATATATACAGACAGTGAAAGTACGCTTACAGCAGTGCTGACACAATATATATAGTCAGTGAGAGTACACTGACAGAAGTGCTGACTATATATACAGTCAGTGAGAGTACACTGACAGAAGTGCTGATATAGTATATATATATATATATATATATATATATATATATATATATATATATATATATATATACAGTCAGTGAGAGTACACTGACAGCAGTACTGACACAGTATATAGACAGTCAGCGAGAGTACACTAACAGGAGTGCTAACACAATATATATATATATACACACACACACACACACACACACACACACACACACACACACACACACACACACACACACACACACAGTCAATGAGAGTACACTGACAGAAGTGCTGACATAGTATATATACAGTGAGAGTACACTGACAGCAGTGCTGACACAGTATATATACAGACAGTGAGAGTACACTGACAGCAGTGCTGACACAGTATATATACAGACAGTGAGAGTACACTGACAACAGTGCTGACACATTGTAAATAATGATAGTGACAGTACACTGACGACAGTGCTGATACATTGTTAATATAGAGAGAAGGGAGTACTCTGATAGTGGTGTTGCTACAGCATTAACAAATACAATGGAAGTGCACAGACAGTCATGTTGATACAGGGTTAATATAGGCAGAAAAGAGTACACTAATGGTTGTGCTGTTACAGTATTAATGCATTCAGTGGTAGTGCACTGACAGCAGTGCTCATACAGTGTTAATGTAGACAGTGTACATAGATGGTTATGCTGATACAGTATTTATGCATACTGGGTGAGTGCTGATACAGAGTTAATACAGACAGTGAGAGTACACTCATGGCAGTGCTGAAAAAGTGTTAATGCAGTCAGTGAGAATACACTGACAGCAGTGCTGAGACTGTATTAATATAGACAGTGAGAGTACACTGATGGCAGTGCAGAGACAGTGTTAATACACCGAGAGTACACTGATGGCTGAGCTCACTTAATGTTAACACAGACCATGTGAATGCACTAACAGCAGTGCTGACACATTATTAATACAGACAGTGACAATTCACTGATGACAGTACTGATCCATATTTAATACAGAGAGAGAGTGTACCCTGATAGTTGTGCTGATACAGTATTAAAACAAACAGTGAGAGTGCATTGACAGCAATGTTACTACAGTGTTAATACAGGCTTTGAGAGTACACTCATGGTTGAGCTAACATAGTGTTAATAGAGATAGTGAGAGTACACTGACAATAGTGCTGATACAGCATTAATACAAACAGTGAGAATACACTGACTGAAGTGCTGATACAGTATTAATAATGATATTGACGGTACATAGATGGTTGTGCTGGCACAGAGTTAAATCATCCTATGGCAGTACACTGATGACAGTGCTGATACATATTTAATATAGACAGAGCACCTTGATGGTTGTGCTGATATGGTATTAATGCAATCAGTCTGAGTACACTGACAACTGTGCTTATACAGTGATAATGCAGTGAATGTACAGTGATGGTTGTGGTACTACAGTGTTACTGCAGATAGTGAGAGTATACTGAAGGCAGTGCCAATCCAGTATTCATACAGACATTGAGAGTACAGTGATGTGCTGATATGACATTAAAACATACAGTGAGGGTACATTAATCTCTGTGCTGATACCATATTAATATGGACAGTGACAGCACATTGATGGCTTTGCTGATATCATATTAATACAGATTTTTTTTTTAATTTCTCCACGTCTTTTGGGTTTCTAATACCATGATGGGACTGGACCCCATTCCTAAGGCAAAGTACGATTAAAGATCATGAAATTAGTATTGCTTCACTCTTTGATGTTAGCCAAAAGTGCTCTTCACAGCTCCTGCAATGTGCCCAGTAATGACTCCTTCTGCAGTTTGTACGGTGTTACATGAATTGGTAACATATCTAAATATGATTGTAAATTTTTTTTTCTAAGATCAGTTGCTCCTACTACTATTGGAACTGTCTGGGTATCTTTCTTCCACATGGCTCTCGTTTCTGCCTGCAGATCAAGGTATTATATGACTTTGTGTCTCTCTGTATGCAAGACACTGTAGTCACTAGGTGTGGCGATTTCAATGATCAATGCTACTTTTGTCTTCTTTTCTTGGACCACTATATCCATTTTTCTAGCATTTATCTTTTGAACTGCTGATACTGGATGATCCCATGTGATATAAACTTCATCATTTTCTATGATTCTTTGTGGCTCATGTTTCCAGTGTTTTTCAACCACTTTGATACCATAATGTTTATAGAATCTCCAGTGTAACAGTCTTGCCACATTATTATGCCCTTCAGTATACAGTCCCTCTGCCATTAGTGTGTTGCAACCAGCAACAAGGTGTGCAACTGTTTCCAATTCAATTTTTACAAAACCTACACATGTCTGTTTCTCCCACATGTTTAAACCAGTGTGTACATGGCCCATTATCTTGGGTTGCCAATATTAACCTTTCATTTCTTGATGTGAATTCACCTCTGCTTAACCATTCCTGCATTCATTCTTGATCAACATGATGTTCTTCTAGAAGTTTTCTATACTTGCAACTATATTTATATTTATGTTTTTTCCACATCTCTTGCCTTCTCATCTGGTCCTTCACCTTATATTCTTTCTTTTGTTTTTTAACATATTCAGCTGCTGCCTGGTTTTTATCTACTTCTGGTTTGACTTCCATTCCTGCTTGACATCGATATGCTTCTGCTAAATTAAGCAGAGACGTCATCTTAGATTTATTCTCCTCATGTTTCAAAACTTTCACTGCATTTGGATATTGTGAGGTCAGTAGATATGTGTGGAGTCTCACAATTGCAGATCTATACATGTAATCAATTGCAAGGAGGCCCATCCCACCTACAGAATGTGGAATATATAATCTTGGTATACACTGATTTTTATAAATCATTTGGTGAGCATGAAGCATTCTTCTTCTTTTAATATCCTGTCTATCCAACACTTTTTGGGGCCAGTCAGTCACTCCAAAACTATAAGTTAGAACAGGAAGAGCAAACTGATTTATAGCTCGGATCTTGTTCCTAGATGTTAATGCTATTTCCAGGATTAATTTAGTCTTCCAAAGTACTCCTTACTGAGTTTTATTCACATTTGTTCATGTTTTATTGCTCATCCTTCATCAATTCCCAAGTATTTATACACTCCCTCTTGCTCGAGTTATTTTATATCACATTCTTGTCCCAAACTTATGTTTTCCTGGTGCTGCAGTTTTCCTTTTTTAAAGGTTGCATTTGCACATCTATCAAGACCAAATGACATTCCAATATCATCTGAAAAAGTTTTGACAAACTGCAGCTGTGCTTTGAGTTCCTCATCTGATGAGCTATACAGTTTTAAATCATTGACAGAGAAGATGAAAAGTCATTAGGTTTTGTTGTTTTGTAGGAGCCAGATTGTAGCCATGGCCTAAGCTGTTAAGTAAACAGCTTAATGGATTAATGGCAAGGCAGAATTGCAACAGTGACAAAGAGTCACCCTGGAATATCCCCCTTTGAATTTTTATCCCTGGGATAATCTGTCCTTTATCATGGCTTAATTGCAAAGTGGTCTGCCACTGTTTCATGGTTACTATAATATAGTCAATCAGTGTAGGGTGTATCTTATATATTTTAAGCATTCTTTTATCCATGAATGTGGGATACTATCAAATGCTTTTTTGTAGTCAATCCATGTCATACTTAGATTCTTCCCCTTCTTACAGTTCTCCACTATAACTTTGTTTAACAACAAATAATCATTTGTTCCATATGACTTTCTTTTATTGCCCTTTTGTTCTACTGCCATAATTAAGTTTTCTTCTAAAAGACTATAAACTCTGTCGGCGTCAATTCCCATGTATAGTTTATACGTCGTTAGAAGACAAGTTATTGGTCTATAATTTTTAGGGTAGCTTGCACCTTCACTGTTAAGTAAGAACATTGTTTTTCCTGTTGTTAACCAGTGTGGTGTGTGTTTGTGGTGTGCATATATATAGTTCTTACTTATGGCTAAATCCTCGTGCAAAGAAGCTAATACTTTAAGCCAAAAGTTAGGTACTGCATCTGGGCCTGGGGTTTTCCGGTTAGAGGCTTTTCTCAACTTTGTTTCAATCTGTCTGGCTATTTCATCCCATTTCATATCCTGTACCTTTAAACTTCTTATTCTTTCTTTTACTTCTTCTATCCATTTAGCATCTTTGTTATGTTCCACAGCATCTTCATAGATACAGCTCCAAAATATATATACTTCCTCTTTTTTTTGGTGGTCTTTCAATTCCTTTTACCTTATTTCCCAATTCTTTATAAAACTTTTTTGGGTCATCAATAAATTGCTTACTTTTTGCTTTTCCCTTATAATTATCTTTGTATCTTCTAAGTCTTTCTGCCTGTTTTGAAATTTTTAGTTTGTTATCTCCAGTAGTGCCCTGGTCTGTTCTAATACTGCGCATTGCTTTTATCGCATCTATCTTTCTCAGTATTTTTGTTGATCTATTCCCTCTTCTATAATCTTCTAAAAATAGGTTCATAGGTTCATAGTTAGGTACTAGGCTATTGACCCAAGGGCCAAAGTAAGCCTCGCCAACAAGGTTCCCTGGCTTACGTCACCCAAGAAAGTTAATGAAACTTCTTGTCTTAGCTGCTTTATAGTTTTCTCTATTCGATATTTCTGTGATGGTATTCGCATTCGTCCCCTCTTTTCCCTCACTACCCTGTATTCCTGTGGTAGAACTTTATCAGTTATTAAATTAGCAACACAGTAATATATTCTGTTTACTTCTGTTATATCATGTGGATCTCTATAGACAGTTCTAATTACTGTGTTCATTTGCTTTATCAAGCTTCTGACATGTGGGGTTTTATTAACCGTCTGCAGTCTACAGACAGTCTACAGACAGTGAGAGTACACTGGTGGCTGTGCTGGTATATTGTTAATACAGACAGGGAGTGCACACCAGTGGCTGTGCTGATATCACACTATTACAGATGGTGAGGGCACCCTGATGGCTGTGCTGATACCATATTAATACAGACAGTGGGAGCACATTGACAACAGTGCTTATACAGTGATGATGCAGTGAATGTACAGTGATGGTTGTGTTACTACAGTGTTACTGCAGATAGTGAGAGTACGCTGAAGGCAGTGCCAATACAGTATTAATACAGACAGTGAGATTACGGTGATGTTGTGCTGATACATCATTAATACAGACAGGGAGAGCACACCAGTGGCTGTGCTTATATCACACTATTACAGATGGTGAGGGCACACTGATGGCTCTGCTGACAACATATTAATACAGAAAGTGAGAATACACTGAATGCTATGCCGATACCATATTAATACAGATAATGACAGTACACTGATGTCTGTGCTGATATCAAAGTAAAACAGACAGTAAGGGTATATTAATGGCTGTGGCTGTGCTGATACAATGTTAATATAGACAATGAGAGTACACAAATGCTTGTACTGATAACATATTAAAGCAGATAGTGAGAATTCACTGATGGCTTTGCTGATAACACACTAATACAAACAGTGAGAGTACACTGATGGCTGTATTAGTGTGTTATCAACACACTAATACAGACAGTGAGAGTATACTGATGGCTGTATTAGTGTGTTATCAACACACTAATACAGACAGTGAGAGTACACTGATGGCTGTATTAGTGTGTTATCAACACACTAATACAGACAGTGAGAGTACACTGATGGCTGTAATAGTGTGTTATCAGCACACTAATACAGATAGTGAGAGTGCACAGATGACTGCTGATACCATATTAATACAGACAGTGACACCTCACTGATGGTTTTGCTGATAACACACTAATACAGACAGAGAGAGTACATTGACGACTATGCTGATAGAAAATTAATAACAGACAGCAAGAGTACACAGATGGCTGCATCAATGCCATATTAATAAAGACAGATACAATTCACTGATGGCTATGGTGCCACAGCTTGAATGTGTGCATGGGATACTGTTATGAATGGACCTCTTTGGGACTGGGTACCATTATGTGGTGTAGAGGCTCATCAGTGTGAATGGTCCTTTGTGGAAATGGCTGCTGTAAAAGTAGCACATGGGGTTGTCAGTGCTGCATTTTGGTATTGATTTGAATGGATCTGCCTGGTACTAACTACTGTAAAGTGATACAGAGCCGTGGTGTTGAAAATCAACACTGGCATGCATGGACTTGTGTGATTGTCTTTGGTGATCTGGTACAGAGACTTGACATATTTTCCCAACTGTATTATACTAAAACTTGCCACAGTATCACTCTAACAAAAAGCCATTCTGGTGATACAATGTGGCCAGAAATTAATATGCCACAACAAAAAAAGGGTTTATCAGGAGGATGGCGTCAAATTTTGCACAATAATACTACCATGTGGGGTTGTTACATGATGAAAACTTTAGTGGAGTGGAGGTGCAACATGACTTCTACTGATTGTAAACCTTGGCTACACCTACACTCCTGGACTGAGTACTAGCACAAACTCTGAATATAATGTCTCTTGTTTGTAAGTGTAGACAATCTGAGACAAACATAGTTAGGAAAACAAAGTGGTTATGAAGAAAAGAGCCTGTGGATCACCTAAGCTTCCCATCATTCTGCTCACTTTATAACATGCGGAATGGATCCTAAATAAGTAGCATTGTATACGTTACATCAGGTTATATTAATTCCACCAAACATTCACAGACTTCTCAATGCAGACTCAAATGTGTCTATGTAATTCTGCATTTTCAGAAGGAAGACTGTTAACACACTAGTGCCATAAACAGTGTGGATGCAGACTATAATATTTGCTCCCTTTTGGCTAAGTAACTGTACTCATTTAGCTCTCACACACGATGCATTACTAATATTAATCTCTCTCTGTGCCAAGGTGAATTTTCAGTACAGCGTGACGTACTCTGCTCTAATTGTGTGTGCTTTTTACGGTTGCATCTGCTTCCTGCACTAGGGTCTCACTCCAATCTGATAACAGCAAAGCTGCCTGCATTCATTTTGACATCCTCTATAATGGCTATCAAGAGACATTAAAAGATAATTTTCTTATCTGACTGTTTTAACTGACTTCTTATAAACCAGGTTTGATATACTACATGATTAATACTTTTATGTCAGTCTAGATTACAGTATAGTCTCCGTGAAACTTTTCAGTGACATTTAAGCTAAAGGTCTGTAGATGTTTTGCATTCATTATGCATGCCTTCCAACTAAGGCAGGTCATTTAACCCACTTAAAAGGCCATTAATGTTAAAGTCAAGCAGTGCTTTGTACTTTGAGTGTATAAATACTCTGGTTTGAGAACCTATGAGTACCTATGAGTACATTGGGCAGATGCTGTTAATGACATGATATATTTGATCAAAAATTAATATTGGCCGTGTGTATCTGTGTCTATGTGTGTGATGTGTGTGTGTGTGTGTGTGTGTGTGTGTGTGTGTGTGTGTGTGTGTGTGTGTGTGTGTGTGTCTGCGTGTGTCTGTGTGTGTGTGTGTGTGTGTGTGTGTGTGTGTGTGTGTGTCTGCGTGTGTCTGCGTGTGTGTGTGTGTGTGTGTGTGTGTGTGTGTGTGTGTGTATCTGGAGAATGTGTTCTAAGAAAGCTATACCTAACTTAGTTTACTCTATACCTTTGTAATCTCAAGTGTCATATTTTCCAGAATAACTGGTAATGTGCTTAGTGAAGCCAGGGCAATTAGTACACAAGTAGGATGACTACATTTTCAGCCTACTAACACTGATGAACATGGAGAAATGGATTATATAAATTTCAAGAATATATTTTTTTTATACTTGCCAGTAGTCCACCCCTGAATATAGTGACATTTCACATACTGTGACCAAATAATAACACACATAATATAATTTATGTAACATAGAGCGTGTATTTTTTGCATATATAAGATGATTGTGTTCTTATACAAACTAAGTATATGTGTCACCTGCATTATTTTCATTGTTTGTTTTTTTCCAACCTTTTTCATTTACTGAAATCACTATCTCCTTACAAAGAAGTAATCATTATCATCCACCTTTTTTCTGGGAGAAAATATTTCTCATATCTGCCCAAACAGTACAATAAATAGTAAATATGAAAATCCAAATAACTTAGAAAAGGGTACTAAAGCAAATTAACAAATAACTGAAAATCATTGCTACCTATGCAGATTTATGGGGAGGTGCTTACTTTTAAATGTTAGGCCTCCACATTACTGATTTGGAGCAGGTACATGAAGCTGTAACCTTTGAATTCTAAAGACTGATGATGAACCCTCAGTTAATTTTATAGGGTCATAAGTAAGCACTAGGCTACCTGTCCTTGTGGGCCATTTTAAGCTTAGCCAATTTCCCTTGTTGATAATCACATTCTGTACTTCTTGTCTATAAGATAAACACCTTAACCATTTTGCCAACCCCCCATCCTATTTGCTTTCTGACATACACATAGATACAGCTTTGACTGTATTTTTGCTATATTGCTGATTTTTTTAAACTGTTCTTGCTGATTTGTTGCACTTTTTGCCTGTTATAGCATAGACTAGATACAGACCTGCTGAATATGGTTCTGTTAACTAAACAAGGCTATCTTTTGTTGAAGAAGGTCCCCTGCACCCTTGTGGCAGGGGAGTGCAGTTAGGACTCATCTGTTTGAAGGTTGCAGGCACAGGTCTCAGTTTTGAGATTTTTCATTGTTTAAATTGTTTAATTCAGTTTGCTCACTGTTTTAACGCAGCTCCACAGAGCTAGGTGACCATCCACTGCTCTTTACACCTCTCAACTCTACAGATTTTCACAAGAATGTACATATTTTTGCCTCATATTTTTAGTGTGTTCCTCCTAAAATCTGTACCTTTCTAGCAAATAGCTGAGGATTGAAGTAATTAAATAATGACAACATTTTGAGTTTAAGACTCCACATCCTTCAGAAAATTCATGCTAATGCAAAACCTATTATTCTATCAACTTTCTAAGTTTGTAAGAGCAATATTTAAAACCTGTCCCTATTTGTCCCCCCATCATTTTAGGCTTTGTCCTGATTTTTTACTCTAAGAGGTTAAGAGGTATGAGTGCTCTGCTGTATTAATTTGCTTATACATATCACACCTCCATGCACCATTGCGCAGTACCATGCAGTGGGAGTAACTACTGGTGGTTATAGATGCAAAAACTTCAGTAGAGAAATTTTCCCTTAGTAGCTGCCCGTGATCAGGATGAGAAGTTCTTAAATTGTGCTTAGCTGCTCAGAGAGCACCTCAGCTGCATGTTTGCCCCTTAAACCATCTCAAAACCACCCAATCTACAATCATCTCATACCATTCAGTGAACTCCACTAGTACAGACCCTTTAGAGAACACCCAGTTAATATAGACCCCATTTAGAGCATCCAGTTATACCATACTTTTCCATTTTCACTCCCCACTGCAAAAATATGATTTAACCTACCATTATGGATGGTCATTTCCCTCAATTTCTCCTACCACCCTGATTGACATGGGTAACCTGAGGCAGTATAGCACCTGCCTCATGTACACTGGCAGCCCTCTACTCCTAAATCACCCAAGTACAATTTGTGAGAGATGCAGCTACACTAAGAATCTGAAATACTTGCTCTCTCACACAGAGAACAGTAACAGTGAGCAGGCTGTCAGCTCACATACTACACCTCCTGTGCAAACCATGCACTGAGCACATCAACCATCATACATGGAGGTAATCACCAAAAGCCTACCTAAGCACCAGAAATCTTTGAACCACAAACATGCTACACTTAGTACAGCACTACAGCACTCAATACATATAAAAACACAAGCACCAATGTCTCACCAAATACGCCCCTAAGACAAAGCACATTTAAACCAAACTTTTTAGTCATAGGTGACTCTTTGTGAAACACACAGATGTCCCACTCAACAGGTTGGACAAGGAGAAGTTTATTTTCTGCTGTATATCATGTGCTAGGATCTATCAGATCACACATGCACTCAAGTCTCTCAACAACAAGTGCCATTATGACTCGGTCATAGTTCATATTGGTGTGAATGACATACCTCACTGGACTATATGAAGAGAGACATGATTTGAGTTGTATGAATATGTGTCTCAGCAGGTATGACCCTAGTCTTGAGAAGCATTCTACTCTCTCCTAGAATGATACCACAATATAAACAAAAAATGATTGACTTCAGTGATTGGCTTAGTTTCTAGTGTCATTCTAGGGAGATCCAGTTCCTGGGATGACTTGGTTGATAGACCACGCTGCTTTGCCAGAGATGGTCTTCACCTGTCACCTCTAGGCTTTCAGTTACTGGCTATGGCACTTGCCTCCCCCATATTGCATTTTTTAGGCAAGGTCTTATTAATTTTATTTATTTATTTTCAGTTTGATTACCGTGGAAGTCCACTGGGCCAGAATGTGCCTATTTTCAGTGGAGGCCCGGAAAGAAAAGCTCCATAAGCAACAGGAATATAAAATGGTTACATAATGCAAAGGTAAAATATATATATAAATTCGTACAGTTAGGAACAGCAAATGCTTAAATTGTACATTATAAACACAATTAAAGACAATAGATAAGACAGTTTACAGGTATTTACATTCAGAGCAATAAGTTTCAACTGTGTGAAAAATAAGCATATGAGGTTACTTGATATTTACATTCATAGGTTCATAGATTAGTACTAAGCTAACTGCCCTTTCGAGCCATTTTAAGCCTAGCCAATTATCCCTTGCGAGACTCAAACCCTGGACCTTGTGTTTGTAAGGCAAACACCTTAACCATTAGGCCACCCTCCCTCAGTCAAGAGAGAGAGCTTGCTTAATCTGAGGATGCTAGCTTCGGTTTGTTTTAGGAGAATAGAAAATAAAGTTGTAGGGAAGCATGTAGCAAGGAGTATGGAGAGATCAAAGGGGAAATTTCTTAGAATTTATGTATAGTGAAAGCAGGAACATTTACGTTTAGTAGACAGGTATGAGAAAATTTGGGTCTTGAAGAATTCAGAGTTAGGTATAGTCCTAAGTGGAGGAGGGAGAGAGAGCAAAATTTCCGAAAGGAAAATATCCCTCACAAATAAATTAAAGGTTATCTTGCTAAATGTTAGCAGTTTAAATCAGAAAGTGCACTCCCTGGAAGCACTCCTCTCCCTGCCATATGTTGATATCTGAGCAGTCATAGAAAGTTGGCTCAGAGCCATAGAAAGTACCCCAGCCTTGTAAGGCTACAGTGCCTTCCACACTTTTATAACACAAAAGAAAAGTGTGAGAACCCAAGAAGTAGGAGTACATATCATTCTCATAGATAACTACACCTCTAAACTGGTTAGAGAGGAAAGCTCCATGGTGTTATTCCAAGTTTAACTAACTATGGGTAAGACCCCCATTCAAGTCATCATTAGCTATACATCCCCTTCAATGAACCAAGATATCCATGCTGTCTATTTGAACCTACATGAGTCAATCAAATTTCAACCAAACACTCTAGTCATGAGTGATTTTAACTACTCCTCCGTTGACTGGGAAACTAATATGAGTACCAACATGATCGCACAAAGGTTCCTGGACTTTGTTAACACAAATGCCCTGGGGTAAATAGTATGCAACCTCACAAGAGGCTCAAATATTCTCAACCTGGTCCTCACCAACCTGGGAGACTGTTGCACCACCACAAGTATTGGACCCTCACTGGTTAAAGCTGATCACAAATCAATCACATTTGAAGTAGCTATAACACCTGAACCCCTCTTAGGTGAAATTGAGCTAAACATTTCACCAAAGCCAATTATACCCCCCCCCCCCGAATAGATGTCATAAATAATTTTTGAGTACCTGTTCCCACAGATGGCATTAACAACTATACTAAGGTATACAAATGCCTTGTACAAACACTTATCTTGTACATCTGTGTCAATACATTTGTATATGTTTAAAATAACATTTTCAAGAAAAAAAGCCTCCCTGGTGGACAGCTAGCCTTAAGAAGTCATACAACAACAAGAAGAAATTGCTGTCTAAGAATAAAAAAGAGAGTTTCCAGCACTGGATGAAAACCCTCTCTATTTGAATAAACAAATAAGACAACTTGCACAATTTTCTAAGGGCAACTTTGAAAAAAAATAGCAATCATAGCTAAGGATAACTATAAGGCATTTTTCAGCTATATCTGTAACCTAAAAGTAGGACCTAGATATCTATTGAACTAGCTGCAGATGGCATCACACACACTGAGCCTGCAAAAATAGCTAACCTATAAGCTGACAGGTTTGGTGAAAATTTCACCCCCATTCACAGCATACATTCCACAAAGCATTCCCTCTGCATTTCCCTCACATTGCATCTCCAAAGAGCAATTAATTAATGGTCTCTCCAAGGTCAAAAACACAGCCTCTATGGAACCAGATGGCATCCCATGTTGGGTTTTAAATGGTCTAAAATATGAGTTAGCAACTTCATTAGGTACTCGCTTCAACCACAGCCCAAGTACTGGTTTTGTCCCTGTTGAATGGAAAACAGCAACTGTCATCCCCCTTTATAAAGGGGGCACAGTAACAGACACTGGGAACAGCCCCATAAGCTTAACCAGCCTTATCTACAAGGCCATAGAAGAAATCATCATGGATGTTATAAATAAGGATATAGGTGATCTCCAAACCCTTGAGCTGTCACAGATTGGTTTTGTCAAAGGGAGGTCATGCCTGTTAAATCCAGTAGACTTCTTCGAAAACATCATCAGAGCCATAGACAAAGGCATATCTATGCATACAACCTATCTTGACTTAGCCAAGGCCTTCAACACAATCCCACATTTGGGCATCAATGGTAAATTCTTCCATTTGAATATCAACCCTTATGTCATCAGGTGGACTGCTGACTGGCTCACCAACAGATCACACTCAGTCAAAGCTGGGGACTTTACCTCAGCTAGCAGATCTGCCATCAGTGGGGCCCCCTATTGTTTGGAATATACTTCTCAGAAGTGTAGGACAAAACAGAGGGCCTGTGGCTGACTAAATTTGCTGATGACTGCAAATTAGGTGCAATCATTGAATCCCCAAACAATGTCAATATACTTAAAAAGGGACTTACACAAACCATTGATTGATACCAAAGCCATGGACTCAAACTCAATGCAAAAAAATGCATTATCATCCTCTTCAGTAAAAACCCTGCAGACTATCATATAAATAATAAAGTAACAGCTCATGAATGAGAGACTTGGAAACACAAGCTGACTGTAGCCTAAACTTTGACCACCATGTGTCTACTTTGGTAAGGAAAGCATTCTACATTTCATACCTCATTAGCAGAGTCATGAGTTCTTTTCCAGCAATTTACTACTTTACACAAGATCTTACACCATCCCACAAATACACCCATACTCTCTACCCTTATCTGCCCATATAAAAATCTAACAACCCTTCAATCAGCTAATAAGGTACTAGTAGCTACCCTAAAGTCCAACAACAAATCTAGAGATAGCCTGTTCTCAAACTCTATTGGTAACTCTTGGAACACTCCTCCAACTGAACTAATAGCCATTTCTTCTACTTCACTTTTCAAGAAGCAATTAAGATTCTTCCTTAAAGACCAATGGCTTTGCCCATGCACAAATCCTGACTGACACTTTCTCCCCTAGCAGGACCATTCTTTACTATCTATCTTTAACATGCTATTTCAGGTGCTCTGGTATTCTCTATTAATTCCTACTGTAGTAGCTCACCTCTTAAAGTTTGGTAAACTTTATAAACAATGTTACCCTCATAAACAAATTATTTTATTAATCCTTTTACTCAAAATGTTTAACTTATTTAGTTGGGTATGTTGGTATGTTACTGTAACAGTACTATATAAATGTTCCTGTATTTGAATTGTTTTACCTGTCTGACATTATCTGTATTGTATATGGTCAAGATTTCTGTCTTGTAAATTGCCTTAATGTGGAGCTTTTCTCCCCGGGCCACCGCTGAAAATGGACATACATCCAGTTGGACTATCCCGGTCAACAAATGCTAAATAAATACAATAAATAAATTTACTCAAGAGCAAAAGAGGTCATAACACCCTGTAATCAACCCTCATCAGGCCAATAATTGAGTACAATGCTCCCTTTGGTATGTAACATACCAGGCACCTACAACAACTTGAGAGATGTTAGAGATTTCTAACCAAGAAAATTCAGGGTCTCCAGCACGTCATACACTGACAGACTGAAGCCACTGTCACTGTACTCAGAAATGTACAGACTACTTATAAGAGACTTGTGCCTGACCTACAGAGCAATCTCAGATACAAATCTAATGGAAATTCTGCACATCCACAAGTCAAATGGGACAAGGGTCTCCCACACCAGTGAACATACCCTAAATAGGACCTGCTGTAGAGATAGATATGTCTCTCAGAGTTTGCCACTCCTCTGGAATAGGCTTCCAGTTCACATAAAACATAGTCCCTCTATGACCCTGTTTAAGCACAATTTGGTTTCGTCAGTGTAACCTGGATGACTGGATGGGAAATTATAAATTCCTGCTGGGGATTTTACGTATGACTCTCCTATATATGGGCAGTGGTTGCTAACTAAGATCTTGAGTTTAGGCAAGATAGTTTATATTGGGTTTCTCTAGTATTATATTGGGCACACATGACTAGTCTTATAAAGACCTTTGGGAAAATAGCCCAATAATAAGTATGAACCTATATATAAATATATGAGATGCCATCATGCACTGTATGGTGTCCATATTTCTACCTTAAAGAGTATCAACCAAGACATTTTTTACTAGACAAACAAAGAAGTTTCACAAGTAGCTTATCAGTTACCATTTTCAAGAACTACAGTCATGTCAGTTACGTTGTGCCTCACTATTGCATGATGCATGGAAGTCTGCTGAACTTTGTCACAAGTGGAGTCATTTTATGTTACATATCTTTATATAACTATTAATCTATTCTTATGTAACAAGAAGCTAAAACTGCTAAGAGTAAGAAGTAATCTTATTGCACGTATCCTTTACTGCAACTGCAGACTCACTTTTCTAAGTAATGTATTAATCATTGATGGTGAGCCTGGAGTGCTTAGCTAATAGTCATAACTCCTGGAAACATCCCATCTTCCTGTAAAATTTGGACTTTGTATTTGAATGATGAATGATTTGTAGTGTAAATTTCATGATTTACTGTCCTGTGTTCCCCTTGTACCTTTACTGCCATCTCTAAGGAAAGGTGAAGTGCCGTGGTGACCCATAGCTTCAATCAGAAAAAAAAAGCTTTGCAAGAGAATGAAGATGTTCAAACAGATGTTTGAAAAGAATGAAACAAACCAGTCATAGGCATATGTTATTTTTAGCTAAGTTTGCATTAGGATGCTTCCAGTGGTGCAAACTGTACCCATACAGTTAGGCTGCAGAAAAAGAGAATCACATTATAAAATAAACATTATGAACATTTACATTAATTGTAATTTTTTACCATTCGTTTTGTTTATAACTTCATGTTAAAGTGTTCAGTTAGTCATTTCTTAGGCTCATGGATGTAAATGTTTCTGACATGCTTTCTACTCATACATTGTAAGAAGTAATGTCAATGCATGCCATTTATGACTATGTTTCTAATCATTTGTGTCACATGAAAAGAGCAAAATAATGAATATATATTTTTATCATCGCACACACAGGTGTTCAAATGATATTAAGAGTATTCATAGAAAGTAGACAAATAGTATCTAAGACATCAAATGTAAATAAGCTTGTCCGAGGAATCTATAAATGGATACATAAAATTAGTAAGAGTAGACAATGCATGTCTTTTCAGTCACTTAAACTGTGTTGAATCATTACAACTGTTGTTCTCCTTTTCTCATAAAAGCCCCTCTTACATTTATGTTAAAGTAAATTAAATGATTCCCATTTTTAGCCTCCACTCTCTTTGAATATAAAGCATTTCATAGCCCTATCACTTTTGCTATAAAAAATATTCTCCTGTCACTTTAAATAAGCTCTTCACTGTATGCCACTTTCTTTCTTCATCTCCCAGAATACCTTCCAAGCTCTTACTCACCAGTCAGTCTTGTGTTACTGGATATATTCATGTCATATCACCTGCACACCTTCTCTCTTCCAACAATAACAAATATAAGCAAGTGATGTCTTTCAGCTGTTCCTGGTTAGAAGTCACCACAGCTGATCACCGGCATGCAGATTTATTAGCAGTGATGTTTTTTTTACAGTGTCAAGTTGCCAGCCTGACATCCGAACTTCACAGAAGGCACACACATACACACATGCACCTATCTGCATGTCTTTAAGACTCACTCAACCATAGGCAGGGCATGCAGACTCCACACAGATGGAGCTCCAGCCAAGAATCAAACCAGAGACCCTCTTGCTATGAGGTGATCACGCTAACCACTGCATCACCACAGCCTCTACCAACAAAAACAATAATTATTCCAACAATAACAGCTGTATTCTTTTAAAATACTACTCAAATGTTTACTCTCTATAGAGCCTTATATTGTCTTTGTCATCCTCCTATTTACCTTCTAACCAAGTCTATCTGCTTCACTCTGCTGTACCTCCAGAGTTCTACACAGTCTTTCAAATGTGGCCTAACCAATATTTTACATAATGACATGATAGTTTTCATATACAAAGAACTAAAACCCTAGCTACACTAACTAATAGTGTGCTAGTAATACCATCCACACTTTTATGTTGAACTTTCTTGTAATATTTGAATGTAATCCAGTTAAAAAATCACCATCATCATGTGACAGCCTCAACACATTCCCCGCACTAAAAAACATTAAAACAATTCATTATACAAAAACACATACCTCTCAACTCTCCAGATTTTTGCAGAATGTCCAGATTTTCAGTTCATTATGTTCCTTATAAAATTTGTGGTTTTCTGGCACGTCATTGAGGAAATAGTCATTATATGACATGCGTTTGAGTTTCAGATTTCATATCCCTCAGAAAATGCATGCTTACACAAACCCTGTTATTCTTGTAGCTTTCTAAGTTTACAAGAGCAATATTCAAAATCCTGTCCATATAGTTGGGCTTTTGTCCCTAATTTATGTTATGCTTTATCCAGATTTCTTACATAAAGAGGTTGAGAGTTATGAAAAACATCATTGATGCATTCTTATCGGTTATAGGAATAATTTATTGTCATTAACATTCATAACAATGAGCAGCATAATAATTAACGGAAAATAGAAAAGTCCTACAATAGCAATAAAATGTCCTGGTTAAAAAAAAGTTAAAAAGGCACTTTCAGTATGAGGCATAAGGACAACCTTAACAATGCATACTTTTCATGAAGGATTATCCCAGCAGTACAGACACTCCAACAAAAGTTTTGAATGCAGTAGACACAAAATAAAGATTTGATGAATGAAAGCATTTGCTTTTGTTGACATGAAGGTATGTATTCTTCTGAATATGCACTCTCTACTGGTCTGATGAATATTCACCCTCAAATTTTCCTGCATAGGGACACAGTGAAGGAACAGCATCACATGACCCACATGCTCAGTAACAAGTAAGCTTATTCATAAAGTGGTAGTACCTATATATTGATCTATCTCACACCTGTACTTTATAAAGTGAATCATTTATTGATGAATTACTACTGCAAGTCTAACTAGTATGTCAAGCAAACATAGATTAATTTCAAAACTGAAAAAACAGTGTTGGCATGGTCAATGCTTCTGTCTTTTACAATGAATTTCCTCATGTGAAACAGTGTAACTAGATTTTTCTCTGTATCTGATTATAAAGGTAAACGTTGCTGGCACATTTGATAAATCACTCTTCTCATCTGAACAGATTGTGAGAGTTCTAAACTTGCAATACTTCAAGTCTTTACACTTGAATTCTCTGAATGTTTTATTGAACTCTCTTCTTTCAAGGAATCTTAAACTCTGACAGAATAAGGTTCTGCTAATGTATTCATATTTGGTTTAAAGGTTTAAGCATTCACATCTGTAATACTCTAAAAGGAACTTACATATAAATTATTGTATCAGTCCATTCATCCATACATCAATCCAGTCACAATTCTTTTGGTAGCAATTTTAATCTGACGCATTCTACTACTTCTGTATACTCTTGAGTCATTGTGAATGAAGTTACAATTTTTTAGCATCACATGATTTAGTCAAATGTTCACTGGGTTCATTATTTAAACGTGAATTGTACTTTACTATTCAGTTTTGAAAAAGTCTGTGTGTCAGATGAAAGTGCTCAGCTGCATTAAACATTTGTGATGATCAATTAGTTTTCATTTTTATTATTATTTTTTTTGTGTAAAGTTTTGGCAAATTCAAAAAAATTGTTTGATATTTGTTTTTTATTTCTCTTGCTGGTATGGCGTGTTCCTGCTCTTGTCATAGCTCACTGAGCATGTCTAACTCTTCTACTTTTAACATTGGCTCAAGCATACCAGGGACATCTACCTTTGTTAATATGGCATCTGAGACAATATGTAGAAGAAGAAAATAAAACCAAAGATGTGTTCTTAGATGGATTGAGTATTCGGTTGCTGGGAGCAATGAGGAACCCTTATATTCCAAAGTTGTCCGTGGACAAAATTCATCTAATGGTTCTGTTCCTCATTAATCTAACAAGATAGTACAAGTAAAGAACATTGATTTTGACAAATGGCTACATGAAGTTTCTGAATTGGATACGTCATTGTCAACAATAAATTATTGGAGCGGCAACTCAAACTGTTTGAAGATAAGTTACTAAGTATGAGTCTCTTGAGTTGGATATGTTTTTTTTAAAGAGTGTATTGCCAATAGGAAAGTTCCTAAGGGTCTTAGGTTATAGAAATTTCCAAACGGTGTGAAATAACTGACACTATTTATATTGACCCAGTAACCTTGTTTGTTCATGTGGGTTGTGAGGTTTTGTCTTTGCTTATCAAACATAACACTCTTGTTGTTTCAGGTTTGCTTGATGAAATCAAAATAATCAAAATGCTTAATGATTCCATTACCAAGGGTGTTAAATCAAAATGATCAAAATGCTTAATGATTCCGTTACCAAGGGTGTTAAATCAAAATGATCAAAATGCTTAATGATTCCATTACCAAGGGTGTTAAATCAAAATGATCAAAATGCTTAAATGATTCCATTACCAAGGGTGTTAAATCAAAATGATCAAAATGCTTAATGATTCCGTTACCATGGGTGTTAAATCAAAATGATCAAAATGCTTAATGATTCCATTACCAAGGGTGTTAAATCAAAATTATCAAAATGCTTAATGATTCCGTTACCAAGGGTGTTAAATCAAAATGATCAAATGCTTAATGATTCCATTACCAAGGGTGTTAAATCAAAATGATCAAAATGCTTAATGATTCCGTTACCAAGGGTGTTAAATCAAAATGATCAAAATGCTTAATGATTCCGTTACCAAGGGTGTTAAATCAAAATGATCAAAATGCTTAATGATTCCGTTACCAAGGGTGTCAAATCAAAATGATCAAAATGCTTAATGATTCCATTACCAAGGGTGTTAAATCAAAATTATCAAAATGCTTAATGATTTCATTACCAAGGACTTTATTTTTGACATGCACAAGTCTAATTATAGTAACATTTTCAATGCAGTCGATGCTACTTGTGATGTGATAAGGGAACATAAAGCTAAAAACTACAGAGGAAATTGATTATTCTGAAGTGAGGGTGTATCTTAAACCCAAGGTCGTGGCTGACAAGATCACTTTGTTACAAGTCTCTTTTTTTAAACGAGTAGATGCCATTGAACAGCTGGATGGTACAAGTGTTTATCAGGACAATTTTCTGGATGCCCAGTCTCCCAGAAGATTGAAATTTTTGGCCAGGAAGAATTTACAAAAGAGAAGAAAGTCACAGAACATTTGAACTAATTTTACACAGAATGCCAGATGGTGTTAGGATATGTATTTATCAATGTTCTTTATGGTATTGGAAATGGTCATTCTTTCCTCTCTTCTGTTTAGTTGGACATTAAATCTTATAGTGACGTTTCATATTTGCAATTGTTTAAGAAAGGCTTTCCATTTGTTCCAGCAAAAGGGACAATTGGTCTAATAAGCTGACTGATTTGAAAAGTTTTACATGTATTTTAAATTTATGAGCATTTTTTCATGATAACGTTGAGTATTTATTAAACCTTTTAGTAGATCCAGTACCTTCATCTCTACTTACAGCTTAAAACTTGAATGTTTGAACTTTTATGTGAAACTTTAGGAATTTGTTGAAAAGTAAATATAAGATTAGTCAGCACAATTTACCTCCTATGGAAAAATCTGCCCTGTAGTCTATATCTAGAGATACAAAGTATTCAGCTTAATGCAGCCTGACAAAAGGAGTGGATTGGTTATTATGGGTTTACTCTATTATTCCGCTAAGAAGTTTTCAATCTTGAATGATACATACTTTTATGTTCCTATCAATAAAATTAATATTGCTTACACTATTATTAGGTTGGAATTATGATTTATTAAAACAACACGTTGTTAAAGTTGAACTGTTTAAGTTTTTGGAGGCTAAACATATGGTTATATTGAATATTTTCATAGTTCTTTAGTGGATCCTCTGTTGAGACTGATGGTGTCAAGTAAAGGTTCTCTAACTAAGACCCCAGTTATTTTTGTTGATAAGAAACTTAAACATTTATTAGAATATTTTCCACATTTACTCAAAGATTCATTGTACCTTTTTGAGTCTATTGGCTCATGTTTCATTTAACAAGAATTTTATTTTTGTTACTACAGAATACTCCATTATTCCAGATAAACTAGGGATGGATAAGTTTATGAGCACTGTTGTAGAATTTAACTTTTTGACCACTTCTGATATTAGACTCATTGAAACTTTTATAGATATCATTCTTACAGATATATATATATATATATATATATATATATATATATATATATATATATATATATATATATGTGGGTCCCCTTCAGAAGCTCAAATTTTTTAAAGCTCGACTTTCATATGGCCAAGACCATATGATCGAACTTTTAAAAGTTCGAATGGTCTGAATGAGGATCTCCATAGAGCATAGAATGGGAAGATCCCCTTTTTTCCACAATGTAGTTCTGTCTTGGAGTTAGCATATTTAAATAGCAGGGGGTGCAGGGGGGGGCTTATATTTTAGTAGTCGTTACCCTTTGTCTTTGAAGAAGGGTATTGTTAAAGGCAAATGATTAAACTTTCATGTCTGATTTCTGACAATGATATATTTATTAAGGAAATAGCACAGCTCAGACTTATGCTTATTAACAGGGGCTGATTTGTATCAGTGCATATATAATAGGAGCTCTTATTAGTGGTTTTACTTTTGTTCAGGGTTTTATGCAGGTTGGCCATCAAAGTTAATTGGGACTTACTTCTGTCATCAATTTTTCTTTAGACACTGAAGTTATTAGCAGAATTACTCAGACTTACTCAGTTATAGACCCCCTCAACTCTACTACAATGCAAGCAACTCTGTAACCAGGCAACATGTCTAATAACCAGTGATAATAAAAGCCCACTACCTCCACCTACAATGCCAGCATAAAAATAATCCAAAAAAATTCCGGTCCTCCATCAACCAAATATTACACCCAGAATCTCAAAACAACCCATCCCCTGACCCACAAAAATCCCTTGCCGAACTTGCTACCCTCTTCAATTCCTACTTCACTGAAATAAGAGATAACCTAACCACCAACTTTCCTACAGTTAACAGCACAACCACCAAGACAGCTGATGACCAAATCATCCCAGAAAACAATTCTACCCTTGACCTCAACCTAAATTTCTCCTCCATACCCACCACCATAATAAAAAAAACTTTTACTTAAGCTAAAATCCTGTTCTCTGGCCCCTGACAATCTACCCCCACACTTCCTGCAGCTAGCTGCAAACTCTATAGCTTATCCTATCAGTATACTCATCAACAGATCAATTAAAGAATCCTTTGTCCCAGACATCTGGAAAAAAAAACATTCATTCTCTCCTTACACAAAGGCAGCATCAACACAGACACCACAAACATTTGACCCATAGCAATTCGCTCACCCCCTGTAAAAATACTGGAAAAATACATCCATGCCCATCTCCTCAACCACCTGCTTGAAAACCAAATTTTTTCACCCACTCAGCATTGTTTCAGACCAGGACACAACACCACTACTGCCCTCCTTCCTTGATTCAGTTAACCAGGCACAGGATTCTGCCAAAATAATTGCTTCTCTTTTCCTCAAACTCTCCAAAGTTTTTGATACCATTTCCCACACTATCCTCCTCTCTAAACTATCTACCCTCCACATTTCCACACCTACCCTACAATGGTTCAATAGCTATCTGTCCAATAGGCAGCAATCCATCAAATGGCAAAAAATCTTATTCTCCTTTCCTGAATACTTCCACAGGGCTACCCAAGGCTGCATACTTAGTCCTCTCTTATTTAGCATCTTTATTAACAACTTTCACTCCACTCTCCCTCAATGCTCAGTATTGTGGTATGCTGATGACTCTACAATAATATGCACTGCAAATTCCAGCTCTGAACTCCAGCAAATCACCCAGAATGCCCTCGCCTCTACTGAATCTTGGATGCTTAACAATCATCTTCCCCTAAATCCGAAAAAAAAAACGAAACTAGCAATTATTAACCCTAAGAAAACCTCTCCCCTAGATAGAAAACTCTTCTCTATCAAGCTCAAGACAATATACTATAGACGTTGTCCCACACACTAAATTTCTAGGCATTATTATAGATGAAATCCTTAACTTTAACCTACACATAGACAATCACATCAAAAAAACACACCAAAAGCTCTGTATGCTCTACAGGCACCAACACTTTCTTAGCCTCTCTTCTAGACAGCCCATTGCAAG